>NC_066329.1:13327071-13517133 GCF_022539315.1 Serinus canaria
AAGAGGAATTTAATTTTAGAAGGCAGATATGGATTGTTCTGTGTATACAGGAAGCACGAAAACATTATTTGGGAATGATAAAAAACTCACTTTCAAGATAGCACTCTTTGTGCAGTCCTGGGGAAGGGAGAATGCAGCTCAATGCTGAGATCAATGAAAATCTTAACAACAGTCCAATCAATGGGAATCTCTTTGGAAAGGACACCTGGACGTGCTTGATGTTCATTTGTCTCAGGGAAAGGCTGGGCTGGTTTGGCTGGTTCTCCACAAACCCCTGAAATTCCTGATGCTCTAATCCAGTCTTAGCCTTCTGGGGTGGCAGCCTTCAGGGTGTGCATGCTGCACACAGGACTGCCACCCTATCTCCTAGTGTTTATGGGGTTTCTTTGCTCTTTCAACAAAATTCAGGCTGGGTTCTGACATACAAAAATGTGAAAGAACCTGATAACTGCAAAACTGTTTCAAGGTAGTTTTAAAGCAGTCTTAAGTTCTGCATCGTGGACATGGGTTTGGAGTGAATGATGAACTTCCAGATATTCACAACTGATCTGAAAGTGACTTTGAATTTCAAGACAAAGAAGTTCTACCATCAGAAGATAACACAGAGAAATTGAATATATACAGGGGAACAGAAATTCTGAATTCATCGATTTCATCTATTTCTGTTGTAATAGTAACATCAGCATCCCTGAACTCCAGACAAGATTCTACCCACTACCAAATGCTGGGAGCATTTTGGTTCTTAAATTTAAAACCAGATGCTTCTAAAAATCCAGCCTTCATCTAAAGAGGGAAGAAATGTGTTGCTAAAGAGATGTATTAATGCAATGTTATCTTAAAAGCAGGAAAATAATCAGCCAAGATAAGGACATTCCTACATCACATATTCACTAAGTATTACATGCTCCCATGTTTTATTTTAACTACGTGGAAACAAAAGCTATTTTAATTAAAAAGAAGGCAGCTACACGAGCTAGAGCTGGAAAGTGAAATGCCTTAAGCAGTTCTTTAGAGGACTTCACAATGTCTGACAATTCCAATCTATTAGCTACCCCTCTCTCCACAGAGATCATGATTAGCCAGCAAACTTGCCCTTTCAATTCACTCAAAGCTTCAATCTATTCCATCTGCGCTCTCTGAACCTTTCATTTCCAATAGGTTCAGGGTAATTCCGAGCAGCCAGGGAGGCTGACAAGCTCTGCCTTTCTTTCACCTCCTCAGGGCTACATGCTGACATCTTCAAATGAATTTAGAAATAAATACAATATCACTGCTTTCACACAACATCATCATTCCTTTGAATTCCATTAAGGAAGCACACAGGTGTAATTAGGAGCTGGGCCATGACTCAAACAGCCACTTGTCCTCATGCTGGTCTCACCATTCCACTGTAATGGAACAAAACCCTCCTGTGAGCTCGCAGCTGGACCCAAAGGCTGAGTGCCTTAAGAATCCAGATGGACAGAAAAGGTAACTGTGATGCACAGCAGTGAGCATTGAAAGGGTCCTTGCACCTTGCTACACACTCTGAGCAGCAGTGGTACCTGTGGCAGAGCTACAGCTCCCACACGGAATTTGTCTGCTGGGAGTGATTCTGGGGGTGGGAGAGAGACAGGAAGCCCACAGGAGACCTGAGGAGCACTAGGACTTAACCAGTTCAGCTCAGGAGGAAGGAAACAACCAAGTGATGAAGAAGTGGGAAGTGTCTGGGTGACAGGCAGGTGTGAGGGGTCCCATCCAACAGCAGTCTGTAATGCTGAAGACAGCAGAGAGCCAAGTGTCTGTTCTGTAGCTGCAATGGGATGTTAGCTTGCTGAGGCCTATCAGCTGCAAATGGCAATCAGAAATATACCAAGTGATCCCTGTCAAGCTTCCTTCCTTCTGGCCTGGTTTCTATGCTTGAACAACAGCTAAGGTTGAACATCACCTGGCTCTATAATCATGCTCTCTGCAAGGGAATGAGAAGGAAAAGGCCTGGGAACAGATTACTGGATGTACAGCTTGATGCTACAAACAGAAAGCTTTAATTGCAGCCTATGAAGGCACTCAGCCCTTTTCCATCTGAGATCTGGTGAGCATGTGGCCTCGGGTGAGATTATTCACAGTCCCATCCCTGTTGGAAAGCTTTTCTTTTTGCTCCGTTAGTTTTCCATCAGATCAAGGAGCTCAACCACCTCAGTAGGCAACTGCAGTATTACTGGAGCTGGTGACTGCAAAGAAAAATTAAAACCTCTATAAATGAGGAAAAAATATTAGTTTTGAGCTGTCTCTGTGAGCTCTCTGCATGGCTCATTACTCAACTGCAGAAATGCCAATGCCACACAGGAAAGAGACTGCAGCAGCCCCAGCTGAGGCTGACTCTGCTGTGAGCAGTTCTGCCATCCATGCTCCTTTTCAGATCAGATTCAGCCCAGTAAAGAATTTTTATTTTTTTTTCTGTTTACAGCTTACAGTCTAGGTTTAAGTGAACAAAATCCAACACACAAAACACAGGAAAGCACCACTGGTCAACTACTGCACCTGCACTATCCCTGTAAAGTGGGGGATTTTAATATCCAGGAAAAGATCTGTCAGAACATTTTCTACAGCCAAATTACAAAAATTCTGAACATTGTTTCCGTGAAGTTAGACCTTGACTCCTGAAGGCTTATTGTTCCCAGCTGTGTTTTCACAGCATTTAGCAGAGTTTTCCCAGCAATGCTGTGTGGTTTCATCATCCCCTCCTCTGGGGCTGAGTGGCATCTCCAGGAGCACACAATGCAGAGTTTCCCTGGCCCAGCTGATGCCTACTCGTGCAGGGCAGAAGGCAAGTTCTACTGCAAGAGCTGAGAAGGAAACAAAACCCTTCCCAGGAGCACCCTCAGCCAGCAGGTCAAGGGAAGAACTCAGAGGATGTGGAAAGTGTGAGAGCTTCCATTATGCAAAGGCCAGAATGTGCAGAGAAACTTTTTACTACTGGAAAAAAGAGTTGGGAATGATGAAGCTTGCATGCATGTGAGAATATTTTACTGCAAAGACAAAAGAGTTATTTTCAACCACTGCATGCAAAGGAGTAACTGAGCATCAGTTGTTCTGGTTTTCCTTTCAGGGGCGTGAAATAAAGTACAAACCATTTCACATGAGATTATTGAGAAAATAAGCAAAACTATCTTAGCTGCTGCAACTTGCATTCAGCATAAGCAAAATAAACATTTATTTATTCCGTGACAATTTATGGTAGTTTAATATTTGTCTTAGTCTGAAACTGAAGTGTAAAGAAGGGATTCTATCTTCTTAATTTAAATTGCTTTAATGAACGTGAGGGCAACTCTGCAGTTTGGTAGAATACAAGTTGCATTGGATAAGGTCAAGTATTTGTGTAACTGAAGCCATCAGACCTCCTGGGATGGCTCTGGTGAGGGGCTGTGCACACCCTGTGTGCCTGGAGCAGCTCACAGAGCACAGCTATTCTGATTTTCTCTATCATGCAACTTTCACAATCCCATCTTCACTATCACTGCTTACTCTGCAGAGTACCACCACAACACAGAGTTCAATCTTTATTTCTTCTTCTTGTCTTCCAACTTCCATAAATTTCTTCTTGCTTGCCCTCAATCTTAATTTTCCGGGCTCCCAGCCTAGAGTTTCAATTATTTTCTGATAACTCATATAGGTCAGTACTAAAGTTCAATGTCATCTCTAAATCTAAGATTATATATGGTCTGTTTTCCTCTGTGATTCCTTCTGTTCATCCCATTGCTGAAAACAAGATTTGGTATTGCAAGAAGAACAGTGGCAGCACTGACCTATAAATAAGGGGGCAAGAGAAAGTGCAGGAATTATGGAGGGGTTCACTTGCTGAGTGTCTGAGAGAAACACTGATTCAGAAATTGGAGAAGAAAACAACGAGGTACTGAAGTGACATTTGCTAAGGCCCGGTCAGATTTAGACTGGAGAAATACAATGATCAGCTCTTCCTAAGACAGATGTCAGAGAAGGACAAAAGATAACTGAGACTGCCACAACAATTCCACAGAGGAGATTTTGATAGGGCCTGTTTGTAGGAAGAAGATAGAACAAGGGAGAGAATGTGTAGTTCTTGTGACAAATTGATCAAAGTGGCAGCAAACATCTGCAACGAGTCAAAGAGAGGCCCAAAAGGGAATGCTGCAGAGTCAGCACAGATGTGAGGATTAGAGGGCTGCTCTTCTCAGGCGGAAAACAAACCAGAATGTACTCGTTATGAAGAAAAGGATGGCTTTAGCACTTCACAGGATGAACTGAGACACTGGAAAAGCCCTCTTGCACCAAATAGCATCCTGTAGGACTCTTTTGTCATTTGGGGGGGACTTTTCTTCATCCCTTGATCTTCACTGTCCCCAACAACCTTCCAGACAAGTTGTAGGCCATAAGTACCTACGGGCTGGGAGAGTTAACTACCTGAGAAATTATCATCTGACCCACTGCAACTGCTGAAATCCTACAAGGTCTGGGAATGCTCCCCTCTGCACCTAAGTCTGAATGCACTGCTCCTCACTCGGGCTGCCAAAGCCCAGGGCTGGCAGCACTGCAGATATGCTGCCAAAGTCATCCTCCTCTTCTGGAGCTGCTGAAAGGAGAACAGTTGCAGAGAATCTCTTCATGAACCATCATTTATTATTATTGATGCCATTTGATTATTTGATGAGAACCAATAGTGCACATGCAGACATTCTAAGCCCCAAACTATAAATACAGGAACAAAGGTCTGCTATATTTAGTGTTCTCCACTTACAAGCATTTCTCTTTCTTCAGGGTCTGATCCAAACCAAACTCGTAATTCTGACAGGAATAGATGAAAGGATGAAAGGAGCACATGACTGCATAGAAATAGAACAAAACCAAACAAATACATGTTTCACCAGTGATTATTGTACCATTACTCTGATCTACTGCTGCTCAGATAAAGAGGCTAAATAAAAAGGCAAGCAAAGACCCAGTTGATGCTGATACTTGTTTTGTAAACTGCTGCAGCTGAAACAGCAGGGAGCATCTTCAGCAATATCCAAAGTTATGACAGGACAAACAGGGAAAAAAGGTAACAGCAGCAGCAAACACCTGTGGAAGATCACAGAACTTAAGTATTTACCATAGTTAGGTTTACACAAATGAATCATTAAGAACAATAAAGGAGCACTGAGATACCACTCAAAACATCAGCCTGGTGGACAGCACTGACAAAGAAGGAAATGCCATCTTCTTTGTCAAGGGAATTCACAGTGATATTTTGTCTTTTTTATAACATGAAATTGGTTCCAAGTCAGACTCCACGGAATTTAGAATAAAAGAACCTAAAGGCTAACAAACAAGATGGTGTTTGATCCTCTGTGTGCTCATAGGAGTTAGCTCAGAAGTCAGAAGAATCCATTTCTTTTGACTCTTTCAACTTCCATGTCCCATCAATAACTCAGGGACCAGACAAGAGTCTCTTTCACCATCTCATTACCACCACTGCCCACTATGTTCACAACCTGCCAAACTGAAGGAGCCTGAAATAAACCCCAGACTTGAAGGGGCAAAGAAGGAACGAAATATTCTAAGATCTGTACCATCTGCCAAAAAAACTACTTTTTCATAAGTGGTTTGTTGCATTGTTAATACAGACATTGAAAATATTTTCTTGAATAGTTTATTGACATGAACTTCAACAGAAATTACTAGAAAACCATCTTTATGACATCTTATAAAAAGCTTTTTACATTCCCTTTACCATGCTGCTGTTTGAAAAGGCTTAGATAGCATTTTCATTGTAACATCAGGGGATGGCATCTACTCAGTCCCTCAGAATATTTTAATCACACACATGCTCTCATCATATCTTTATTTTTTTCCTTACTCCACTCTTCTTTTCTATTCTTACAGACCTCTGAGCAGCTCATGCTATCCAGCAATCAGAATGTCACATTCCAATTTTTAACACAGATGCTAGAAATTAATTATTTTCATGTGGTAAAATGTACAGCAGATGCTGTATAGCTGCAAGTAAACCAGATTCTGCTCTGAACACCTTGTATTCTGAGCAGACAAGACAGTTTAAAAAAAGGGAAAGCAGGGAACTGGAGTGATTTTTCAAAGGTTACAGAAAGCCAATGGATACCTTCACTCCTAAATCACCATCATGAACCACTACATTCCCCTGCTCTCATAAAGAAGAGAACTCTAACAAGGTAAAACAATTGCATTTTTGTAAAAGGATAATAATGCCTGACTTAAAAAAATGGGATGGGAAATAATGCTTTATGAGGTCGTTTACAATAATAAACCAGTACTATTAGAAGGCCACTCCAAGCTATCGGTCATTTTCCCACTTTAGAGCCTATCAAACAGAGATATTTCTGCTCCACAAAATATCAAACAGTATGAAATCCCCAATTTTGCTGGAGATGCCAATGTTCGTGTGTGGCTTGTCTGAAGAGATTTTGTTTATTTTTAAAAACACTGAGCATGCTGCCAGGGCTGTAGTACAGCCTGGCTCAGTGGAAACCCATTAAAACCACTTTGCTGGGCAGATGGTGTCAGAGAGTCAGGAGCACAGAACAGAATCCCACTGTGCCCAAGTGTTCAGTATGCAAGAAATCATCTCCTATCAGACAGTGCTGCAGGGGACACAGGCAGCCACAGAGCAGAGGAGCACAGCAAAGTCAGGGTAGGCTCACAACCCAGAAATATGGAAAAGGATATGGAACAAGGGAGCAGGAACTGGGGAACCCCACGTGAGCAAGGGCAGATCTACACAGAGCACAGATCAAGCTTCCAAAACAACACCCTGCTCTTATTCACTGCAGGGGCAACCACTCTGTCATTAGGAGGGGTAGCACAACTCGAAAAAGACTCTGGAAATGAAGTATGCCCACTACATTTCAGACCCCCATCTCTCACACCCTGATTCACAGGGTTGCTGGGCAGCTGGCACTTCTGCAGAATTCTGGGAGTGGGTACAAAGAAACTCATCCGTGACATCTGGAAATGGCCTTGCCATGACAGTCTGAGAACATGTCAGAACTTGCTAAGTCACATACCAGACATGCACTAACACAGCAGAACATTGCACAGCCCCTTTTGCATATGTTCCTTCCAGAGAAGGAAGGACAAGTGTGTTCAGTGTTTTCAGGTGAGTGGCTAATTCTGTAGGTGAGCACAGCACCTATCAAAGCCCCAAACTCTGGGTTAAACAGATGCCAAACAGAACACACACAAGGAAAATGAGTGTAAGAGTATTCCCTGTACTCTGCACCACGTGTGGCAATGAACTTCCAGTGTGTGGGCACTCTTTCCTCTGCTGGGCACAATCAGCTGCTGGGTTCTGCCCCAAGGCCTGTATTGAGAACCACATAAAGAGATCCTTCTTCATCTTCAGAGCTACAGACTTGTGACCCTGAGCAAACTAGATCCTATTCTTATTTCTGAGAACAAGGGAAGAATGACAGGAGTGTAATTGCAGGTACACAGTGTATTTACAGGTTTATCACACTGCAAAGTTTTGCAGAGCTGAATAGCTCTTTCAACAGTAGCTCAAAACACAATCTACAGAAACAACATCAAGCGGGAAAAGCTGACAATATACCCCACTGCTAGCAGCAAAGTAGGAAGTTAAATGTAGGAATCTGACACACACAGACAAGAAACATAACTACCCCATGTGTACCAGCAAATCAAAATTAACCAAGCAAAGCTGATTACATTAGGACAGAGATGCAGCGCTAAAGGATAAATACAGATATTTCGAATACAAGCAGATGTAAATCACCATTATTTTCATGAAGACAAGTAGAATGAGTCACCATGGCTCAGCAGAAAATGGAGGATACAATTATGTGCTAATCCAGAATCTTTGGTATGTGAGCACTTTGAAGACTAAATGGGATATATTGTGGATTAGGTCAATATTCAGAGACACCACTGACTAGTTACCTCTGCCAGCTTTGGGTTCCTCCTCTTGCACAATGAATTTACATGCTGTATACCGAAGACATAAAACTACACTTTTAAAAATATAAAAAAAAAAGCAAGTGATGTTGAGGGCCCACAGAATTCAAGGTGTTGAGACCATTCAGCATTAGATGAGACTACACTCTGACTTGGAGGATTTTTTTAGCATGCAGGACATGCAGAGTCATCTGTGTGATTATCTGGACATCTGCCTTGCTCCTCAGCAAGAGATCTGCAGACTGTCTGCTCAACAGTCTGCCTCTCTTGAAAGCAAACACTTCAAAGGACAAGATGTGGAGCATCCTGGTGCAGCTGGAGAGGAGCTCCTGTTGCTCCTTAGTCCATCTCAAAGCTGTGTCCCCCAAGAGTAAAGAGTGTGTCGACATCTTTCCACACCTCTGCTTGTGGCCCTTGTTATTCTTACCCCTGCTGCTTTTTTATCCATACCCAGCTAACTGATTTCTTCTGTTGTTTTTCTAAGAGCTACATTATTCAATATCCTTCCCACAGTTTAGAATCTACATGGTCATTTTCAGATGTGGGTCTGTTTTGCTTGCGAACCATTACCATAGTAAATTTCAGAGACACTTCTACCAAAACATCCTTGTAGCAAAGTCTTTATTTGCAAATAAACCCCCAAATGACAAAACAAACCAATTCAAAGTAACTTTAAAAACAGAGCCAGATGGGCCTGAGAGAAGGTGAAGTGACTACAGGAGGAGGAAAGAAGCCTTCTGTTTTGTAAATCTGGGAAAATACGGCAACATTGATGACTCTCCTACCAACCTTTTATACACTGCTTGTACGAGAAACCAAAGTGCATTTTGCTGAGCCACTTCCAGGGAGACAATTGTCTGCAGCACAGAAAACTCCCTCAAGGATTCTTGCTTGATTAAAAAACCCCAGCAGTGAGGGTGTGAGATCACACAAGCATGCTCTGCGTGCAGAGCAGAAGCTCTGAGGCAGTTAATTGACCCCAGAGTGCAGATGCCATAAGTGACTGGCAGGGTTCTCCTGCTCTGCCCACTGAGCCACTGCTCAGTGGTGATTTAAACAGCCTCTGCTGCGCTGGATCACAAACACTCACACCAGCAGTGTCTGTGTCTGGAGCACAGAGGCGACACCGAACTGCCCACAGCAACACTGCCAACTACCACAGTCAGTCTCACTACACTGGCATTTCTCTTTCAAGGAAAAAAGCCATCTAACCTCCCGAAAGAAATCCAGAGCATCTCACACTGCCCGGTTTTGGTATTGTCACAAAGGTCTTTGTTTACGACCAGACACAAACTGGGATGCAGTCTGAAAGCAGCCTTGTTACTTCCATTTCCTCCCCTCGGTTTTTTCTCCCTTGCACGCAGAAGGTTTCTGGCACTGGTTTCACAACACTGCTCAGATGTTCTATGAATCACCACCGGTGTGTGGGCTACAGGCTGAAAAATACCACTCCAGAAAACTCTGAATTGAAGCCTGCTGAAGGCACTGAAATGCCCTCACTGACTGCAGTGGGCCCAACAGCAGGGTGTAAGTCCTTCCATGGCAGAGCTGGGAGTTACACCCTCCTCTGGGTCCAGTTTGAGGCACAGGACTAAAGCAGGAAATGGAAGTTTGCACTGGTACCACACAGGCTGTGCTTTGGAAGATGAAGAGTTTCAATCTCTTGGCTCTGTGGGGCCATCAGACCAACACCTTACAACAGAATTAAGTCTATTCAATAAAAGAAGAAATCAGGGACATGAAGAGGCTAATCCTCATTCTGCAGTTAACTGTGCCCACATTTAAACCCTGGGGCCAAGTAGCCTAAGATCCTCAAATATGTACTTTAAACTGCTCATGATAATTAGTGTTATCTACATGTCTCGGAACTACTTAAAATCCACTTCATTTGGAGCTGCCATTAATAATGCAGCAGGCAATACTACAAAGACTGGTGAAAATCAAGTAATTTAATGTACCACTTTATAAACCAAACTTGTGATGAACCTCAGCTGCCTCTTCAGCTTCTCTGCAATCAATCTGTCTGCAGTCATGTTTATGTATCCTAGGACCCGTGATAGACTGCCACTAGACTTGGCATCCCAACCACCTCAGGAGCTTGATTTGATGTGAATGCAGCATGAAAAATCAGATTATCTTTTGATTCTCTCCTTTATTAAATAAAACTGATCTTTATTGAATAAAGCTGCTTTTATTAATATCTAAAACATTGGTTGGTGTCACAGAGCCTGCCTGTCCTAAGGAACTAATAAAAGAAAAGACAGAAGTAAAAAACGAGAACATTACAGGGAAATATTAGAAACCAAATCACATTAAGCCAGTATTGCAGCTGACAAATAAAACACAGGTCTAGCTGTGGAATTTTTTGTTTAGTCTGTATTTATTATTTTTACTGAATGAAAAGGAATCACAATGGGGTTTTTCCCACAAATACTCTGTGGCAAGAAACACAGCAAGAGTGAAAAGGTAGAAGTGGTGTTCCCCTTCCCTTTTAGAGTCTCAAACAACCTCAAGTTCAATGCAGCTGGGACAAAGCACAAAAACTCTAGGTTTAAGGTAACTCCTTGAACTTAAAGCTGGGACGATTTAATTTGTTTTGGGGGTTTTATAGAAAAACTTTTGGGGTTTTTGCCCATAGGCAGAGCTCACAGGAAAAGCTCCTACTGACCACACGTGTACTTTATGCTCATGTGAAAGCAGCAAGCACCACATTTTCCATCCAGACCAACTGCACAGCTGGAGCCACAGATGCCAGGAATGGGTCTGTCCACAAGAAACACCAGCACTGTTACTTTGAGAAGAAGAATGTGTCCCTCATCATCACAATCACAATCAGTCTCCATGAACTGTAATTCAACCCTGAACTCTTGTCTAGCCACCACCAAGAAGGAGTGGAAAAAAATACATCTCATAAATGAAACATCTTTTATTTTAACCCCATATACAGAATTATAACCCATTACTAATATACTACCACTTTTCTAGAGGAATGAACCAAAACTAGACATTTGGGGGTTTGGTTTCCTTGTTTTCCCATACTCACTTAGCTGTAACAGGAGATTTGCATCACTGCACATGTGCTCTGCACATCTCTAGCCATGGGGAACGCCCTGAGGGGATACAAGGAAATCCTGCCTAATACACTTGCCAAGCCTCCATTTCAATAAAATTGAGAGAAAAAGAAAATCAAACCAGCAGCTCTATGGCCTGAAATATCATTAGAGAGCAACTTGCAGGAAGATTCCTGCCCAGGATGACACAGAATGCTCAGCAGGAGACAAGCAGAACAAGTCACTAAAATATTCACTTGGTTTTTACTGTTAACTTGAAATTTGAAATCAATGAAATCTGGTTTTATATGGAGACATTCATCATGAAAAAAGCTCCTCAATCTTTAGTTTCATAATATACACCCCAAGAGTGTTTGGCACCTTATGGGAGATGCTGTTTTTATTCTAGACTGAAGCCAGGCGTGGAACCTGGAGCTCAAATAAAGTATTGAAGTTCCAATTGTACTCCAGTGGAGCTGATGAATTTCCATTTAAACAGGAGAACAAAAGAGCCACATTATTGTGCCTGTTGTATATAGTTTGTTTTCATTAACATCAGCTGGACCTGGTTATTTTTTGACTGAAGACTTCCCAAGAACTTCTTCCCACCTTTGATAGCAAACAGCAAAACACTGAACTGACTGAGGGCCAGCATTGGCCTCCTAGGACTGACTCAGGAAAACTCTGCTGAGGACAAAGCTGTGAACTGCAGTTACAGAGCACAATCCCCTCTGCCCTCACACATCCATCGACTGTGACACTGAGGGTGCATTAACACACGTGGATTATATCATCACTGACAAGCTGGTCTGGTAGGATCTTTAGCTCATTATTGAAAACAACATTTCATTTCTCAGGCTGGAGCTCTGCATTTTACAAGATAAAAGCTAAGCAAAATCACAATAGAATTCTCAAGTCTTCAACATTATTACCTGAAAGATTTGGAAACTGTGCAGTACAAGGTGTGTTGCCATGGTTCTGAGTAATAAGCAGCAGCCCTATACACAATAGACAGCTGATTGCTGTTGCATGTTAAAAGCTTTTGTAGCTCTTTAGGAAAACTTTGTCATCGTGTCATAAATGAGAGAGTTTTTCTATTAGCAACAGAAAAGCATCAAAGAAACATGCCCTGTAGTAGTAATCATGCCTGATGTATTTTTTGTCTGTTCATCTTACTGCATGGAGGGGGGTGGGAATCAACCTTTTACACTGTGCAGTTCATACTATAAATCTCTGGAACACTCTGCTCTTTCCAGTGTATTAAGGCATAGCAGTGCAGATGGAGTCTGTCACCAGAGAAAATAACCAATTGCATTAAGGACAGATATCTGTATCACTGAACAGCAGAGTCCTGGCACTCCCACAGCAGTGCTGTCTTGGATACCCGATGTGCTTCTGCTGGGATCTCCTGATCTCAGGTTTCATGGGATCACGGAATTCTTCAGGCTGGAAAGACCCCAAGACCATCAAATGCCACTGCTAAGCCAGCACTGCCCTGTTCACCCCTGACCCCATCCCCAGGCACCACATCTACAGTCCCTTAAATCCCTCCAGGGATGGGCACTCCACCACTTCCCTGGGCAGCTGTGCCAGGCCTTGACAACCCCTTTGGTGAAGCAATTTCTCTTATACATCTTTCAAAAGAAATGTAAGTAATATTTCAGATTGAAATCACATATGAACGCTCTAATTGCTGAGTTGGCAGTAAAAGAAATGCTGTATTCTGTAAAACTGAAATGCCATTTATTCCAGTCCTGGAATAAACTGCAACCTCAGTCCAACACTATATGAATCAGTGTTAGGGCAGCAAACTCAAACACAGCAAAAGCCAGGGAATGAAGTTCATACTCTTATTGCACTGTGAGCCCATCCAAAGTACCGATGGTATTGCTTATAACAAAATACATCATTTACAACCTTGCCGGGCAATCACAAGCTACTGGTGTGCAATGTGAATGAAGCAATCTCTTGAAAAGACCCTGAATTCTAATCCCTGCTGCTAATGCATTTCCAATTGCAACTTTAGAACAGGACTGACGTAGGCACATTTAGGAACATTTGAGAAGACTTATAATTTTGTTCCTTTCTTTCTTTACCTGTTCTAAGGAAAAAAGGAGGAGAATGGAATTTGATACAGGAAAGCACCACAGAAACACACAGCTATGTGTTCTGCCATCTGTCAATAAATTCAGCTGTGGATACAAAGTAATTAGTAAAAAGAACTCACTTAATGAAAAAGAAAAGTGCTGATCTCTGGAAGTGTAAAAAGGGCATTAAGAATAAGTAATATATTTTTAATAGGGATATTTATAAGCAGGACTCTTTACCAGTATGTTTGCAGAATCACAGATTTAATGCATATGCTCTGATTCCCCTCTGAAGACTAAACCACATGAAAACTTTGTGTTCCTGCCAAAATATAACTGCTGATGCACAGTATCTGCTCTGTAGAAATGTATACTTCTAATTTATATTTCGCAGGAATGCTCAGAACCATCTAAATTAAGTATTGCCAAAGTGCATTCACCTTTTGGCTGAAGCCATCGATGGATTTTAAGTTCCGAGGAAGCTTTGAATGCACACAAAGATATGTGCACTGCCTGCGTGCTGGTTTTCTGATTAGGGCTGTAAACAAGCTCGAGGGCTCCAAGAAAGAATCACTGAGTTGTGTGAAGTCATGCCATCAGGACATTCCAACTCTATTCAGCATGCAGGATATCAGACACCTGCTACAGCATCTCATCAAAGCTTCAAAATGTTTCACTAAGTACCTCTTTTTTTGGTCCAGTACAACACTGCCAGTAGTCTGAGATACAGGATTTTTAATCTGAAAAATGGCACAGAAGATAACGGTGGGGCAACCAACTCCAACAGCTTGTACCTCTGGGGATTTCAGACTTCCACATCACAAAACCTTCGTAATCCAAAGCAGAGCTACCAGCTAAGCTCAGCAGCAGCATCTTCTACCCCACCAAAAGTACAGTAAGGAGGTAACAGCTGCCTCGGGAAACTGCCAGACTGTTTTGTCATGGTCAACCAAGGAAAGATCCTTCCACTCAGGCTTTCCCATCGCATCCTCTGTGGTTTTGACTAGCACATGGCTTCCCCCAAGTCTTTCTGTCTTGAATCGTATCAGCACTCAAGGCACTACAGAGAGACGGGAGAAGGGCTGGCTGTGCAAAATAAGAACCAAGATGCAGTGAAGCAGAAGAGATTAA
The DNA here is from genome assembly GCF_022539315.1 of Serinus canaria. Lineage (NCBI taxonomy): Eukaryota > Metazoa > Chordata > Aves > Passeriformes > Fringillidae > Serinus > Serinus canaria. The sequence continues at coordinate 13,341,284 of NC_066329.1, forward strand.
GACTTACCTTTGGAAAAAACTGCTGCCAGGCTCAAGAGAAGAGGCGACAACAGATGCCCCATATTGCTAATCCCGGAAGCACACATCCTACGGTTTGTGGAGCACTTGGGGATCAGTTTCACACACTTGGTAATCAAAATGAAAACCGTTCAGCTGGAGAGGCTACATTTTCAGAAAAGGTCATCTGGAAAGTGCAAAAGGGATTTCCTTCGCAGAGAAGACTTCTTTAGCGTTAACCCTCCTCCCCCTTCCTCCCTCCTTTCTTCACAACAGATGATGCTGTGAAAAAACACCCCTCTCCCCGCAATAAATAGAAAGGAGTCAGTCTGGATTCAGACGTCGGCGCGGAGCCGCAGCTGCCCGAGGCGGGCGAGCAGCGCCGTGCCCGGCAGCCCCGAGTCCGTGCCGGGCGCTGGGCAGGGCCGGGCTCGGGGCAGCGCTGCCTCCCGCCCGCCGCGGGATGCGCTTCACACGGCCAGCGCCCGCATCTCGGGAGCGGCGCGGCGGCTCCCCGGGCGGCACCAAAGTTTTCCTTTAGGCGATGTTGATCCGCCCTGGAATCATCCACACACGCAGGGCTTGGTGGTGCGCGCTCTTTTTTCCTTTCGCTCTTTTTCAAGTTCTCAATTTCCTCATTGACCTGTCTGACTTTCTGCGCGAGAGGGAGATCACCGGGAGAAGGTGACGGCGCTCAGGGCTGCCGGGGCCGGCGGCGGCGGCCGGCGCGCACCTCCCGCCCCCGCGGCCCGGCCCGCCCGCCCGCGCCGGCCCCGCCGCATCCCGCGGGCTGCTCGGGGTACCGGGCTGAGCCGCCACCGCCGCCGCCGAGAACAACAACACGGCACCGCCAAACAAATAAATAAATAACGGGGAGCCAAGCCCCGCCTCACCCCCGGCGGCCCGGCAGCCCCAATCCCCGGGCAGCGGGGCGCGGAGCGGGGCGGAGCGGGGCGGGCCGGGGATGCGCGCACCGGCCCCGCTGCCCGGCCCCTGCGCGGCTCCTGCCCAGCTCCTGCCCGCTCCTCCCGGCAGCGGCGCCGATCCCCGGGCTGGAACCCGGCTCATCCTCGGCGGGCAGGGCCGGGCACAGGGCCGGGCACAGGGCCGGGCACAGGGCCGGGCACAGGCGGCTCCCGGAGCACGGGCAGGCAGAGCATCCCGAGCCGCTCCGGCAGCATCCCCGAGCGGCCCGCCCGGACAGACACGCACCCAGACACTTGCAGCATCCCTGCGGCTGCCAGGAGGGACGCGCTGGCATGAGCGTGCTGCTGCACGTGGCCAGGCTTTGGCTCCTTCCCTCGTCCCAATTTGTCGTGTTTTCAGCTCTCCCCAAGCCACTGCAACAATCGTGAGCCAAATCAAGTGCGGTGCAGGCGGAATAGGGAAATAATGTGAGGGGTGTCTAATGGAATACTTCGTACATGTTGCAAAAACAGCAGCAAAAATACCGACATTTGGTCTAAAATAGTCTCCAAAAGCCTGGGGGAAAACAACTGACCTCAGGTTTTCCATTACAGAGGGTATCAATACTAACCCAAACATTTGGTCAAACTTAAAAATGAGATTTATATTACCTTTGGCAGATAGAATTGCAGCAAAATGTAATTTAACACAGCCAAAACAAAGCAAAGCAAAGCAAAGCAAAGCAAAACAAAACAAAACAAAACAAAACAATAAGTAGCTACAAGACTTTATAATCATTTTCTTCCTTCGTGGAGTACATGTTTGGGAGCAATAAAAACATTTGTCTGTATATCAACATCCACAACACTGAAGCTGTAAACAGTCTATCAAAATATACTTTGCACGCTTTCTGTTTGCCAACACTGAGAAATACATGATTACCCATGCAGTGAGAAAAGGCTGCATTTTGTGTGGTGGTGTGAATTCATTTTAGAGGTTCATGTCAGCTTTGGAAGGATTCCCAGCTCCTGAGAGGCTCCCCAGAGCAGAAATGAAGCCCATCTCTAGAACTGGCATTGCACTGCAAACAGAAATGTACCAGCTCAGAATATCCCCCACCTGACAGAGGACAAATAACTGTTATTGACAGGTGTTGTGGCCAAACCTTGCAGTGTTGCACAACATAGAAGAATTATCATTAAACAACACTCTATCCCAGATACAGCAGCCATGCTCTGGAGGAGGAAGTCAATGTCCAGCTTCATTCAGTGGCAGGCTGGAATGTGCCAGGATAACAACCCAGTTAATCTGTGTTCTGGTGAAGAAGCTTCAAAAAGAAGCCTTTGCAAAATATGAAAAGTGCAAAGGAAGAGTTTTCTCTCCAGATACAGGTGTGGGCACTTTAATCACCAAAGTAATTTAAGAAAAAAAGATACTGGAATAATAAGAGAACCAAACCAATATTCTTTTCTTTTACTTCTACAGTTTCTGCCTCTATGCTTTTACATTCAGTTATTTATATCTTTTACATTCAGTTCTTTTGTGCACCATTGGGAGATGTTTTGTGCATTGGCTTTTCAGGCCTTGCATTCATTCAATGAAGGAAGGGCAGAAGTTGTTACAGAAATGCAGAGTGTGAGAGAGTTTTAATGCCAGCCATATTATGGTTGCAAAATTAGCTTATTTCCCTTCTCTTCATATTTTGCAACATCATTGTTGAAACGATAGACATGGAAGCACTTCATTTTTCAGCCCAAATATGGAAAGTATGGAACCTAGGATCCTTCATCTAGGATGCTGCTACTCACTGAACAGACTAATTTTTTAATTTGATCTTGTGAGAGGGAAAAAAATTAATCTAAGCTATTACTTTTTCCTTAAGGTTTTTTAAAGTAATTCTGAAAGGTCACTAACTAATTATTAAATTTTATGCATCAATACTCTTCCCCTCCAGAGCACTCCGCCGACCTTTTACTTTTAGTAGGTAGTAATGGACACTTAATATTTCATCAACATCCACCTCCTCATCTTCTACTATCCTGTTATCCCCACAAACCAGATTTGGGTCTTGAGTCTCTCTCAAAGACAAGGGACTTTTGAACAAACTGTTGTCTCCAGTCCCTTCAGGGATGAACAAGTGCACCCATTTCTTGCCCTGCCCAGAAATAATCTCACTTTTGGTTTAGTGGGCATTTTACTGAAGTACCAGCTGAAGGTCAGGCCACTGAAATTTCCCCCTGCAGAGTGGGTGTCCCAGTTCCAGTTTGTGCCCACGAGTGCAGGTGGCAGCACATCAGCTGTGCAAACTCTGTCCTGGCCAACGCTTCTGGGATGAAAACCTTTCCTGTGCACTGCTCATGGAAATCACAGCAATTCATACCACTCAGAATGAGAAAACATCTTCCTGTTTCATTAGCAATATGTTATTTTGGCAAGAATGCCTCATCTCTTCTGGGTGATTAACACAACTAATGGTGAAGGAAGAACTGGCATTAGGAAAACATGAGAGAGTAGGGAGACCTGGAAACCCACAACCTAATGGAAAAGGTAGAAAACTGATCAATCTGCACCCAACAAGGAAATTAAAAGATCCATCCTCACCCTGAGACTTCTTGGCTCATCTGCAGTGTGATACATGAACTTTATGTCATTAAAATTGCTAATTGTTCCGATCAGTTTATCAATTCCCATTTTTGTTTGAGGTTGGTTTTCTTAAGCAGCAATGTCCCCTCTTTGACAGGCTCAAAGCACAGGTCTGGGAGAAGCCCCACTGATAGGGCAAAGAGCTGCACAAGGGAAAACTGGAGCCAGGTACCTGAGCAAAAATGTTCCTCTGCCCAGTATTTCACATCTAGATATAAAACCAGATAGATATAGATATCTAAATAAATAAATCCATAAAGATAGATAAAAAGACATGGAAATACAGAATATGCCTAGTGATCTGAAAGCAAACAATTCATTCCAAAAGCCAGTTGCATTTAAAAATTGTCTCTCAGTGCCCACAGACCTGGAAGAACCAGGCATGTTATTGAGTCTTTTAACCTGAGCTGTTAGACATTTTTCTCCAAAAATATTTTTCACTTTCAATTAAACTCTGAGGGAAAAATCCTGGTGCTGCTGAAGTCAGTGCATGCCTTGCCATTGATTTTTACAGAGACAGATTTTTACTCCTATTTTTTTTCTCCTTTGCTTGGGATTGCACAAAGGGCATTGAAATGGATTATCTGGGTTTGCAACTCACAACATTCAAAGAGAGGAGCAATTAGAGTCAGAGATTCAGAAGATGAAAAGGCATCAGCATGATCAGCTTGACCTCCCAGCAATTTTATACAATTTCATGTGTTGTCTCCAAAACACTGAGCAGCCAAGAGGCAGCAGGTGTACTGTGACTGCCAGTTAGAATGCACAGTGTAAGTTGTTCCAGTACTATTTCATGTTCCTCTCCCTTATTTCCCAGCACATCTATCCGTGGTCTGTTCTCTGTGCAATGCAGAGTTTTGGGGAAGGGACTTCCTTCGGGTCCTTGTGTACCCCACATCTTGGCCAGCTGCGCCACAGCCACAGCTGAGTCTCTTTGTGATGCTCCCACAGAAATGCTCTGAAAATCAGAACAGCTTAATGGAGATGCCACAAAGACCACACTGAGTCACACGCTCCAGTTGCCTCTTAATTTCTGCATCTTACTCTCTTTCGACATTAACCAGCACTTAGATTTTTGTTTCACTGACAGCAGGATGAAGCATTAAATCTTTGTTAATTTGACTAAAACTAATTCTCATCTGTTCACTCAAACCACATGGGGAAATAAAAAATGAAATCACTTGATTTCCTTATAATGCTTCTGTTTTATGAGAAAAGCAGAGTCACTGGAAAATCTTGGCCAGGCTGAAAGCAAGATCTGTTTGACAGCTTGTATTTCTGCTGGCTGTGGCAGTGCCCCTTGAGTGCCATCTCCTTAATGATCAAACACCAGCCTCAGTGGGGAACAGAGTTTCTACAGCTCTGCTCTGTGGTGCTGGCCTTGCTGTCAGTTCACAGCCACTGGAAAAGGAGATGATGTCAGAATTTCCACTCTCCTTTACTTGTTTCCAATGAAAACTCAGAAATATCTCAGTTCCAAATGATTTCCTTTGTCATTCTAAAAGTGACAAAGGACCTTATCACAACACAGCTAAGCTCTTATCAGCCAAATCAACAGCACTCTAATAGCCCAAGGTGTATCTAAGAAGGCTTTTTGATTTGAATTAATGAACTAATATATTAACCTGCTTCATCTGACAGTAGGATTTTAAAAGCTGCCGTGGCTGCAAGTTACTGCACTCATATCACAATAAAGCACAATGATTTATAGGGACCCAATCACACAAGATGCAGAGGCCAGCTCAGAGAAAACTCAATAAATAAACCAACCAGTATGTGTGCACCTCAGGGAAAAGTCAGTATGAGAAGAAATATCTGTCTATTGTGAGAAAATGGACAGGTACAAAAGCACCAATACCTGCCAAGTTACCACAGGCAGCGTGATCCAAGTGGCTGGAATGTCAATGCTCCCAGGCAGCGTGTCCAACTGGAAATCTGATAGCATTCCCAGGGGAGCAGCTGGGAACTCACTGGTATGTAGGAGCAGATAATGTGGAACAGCAGAACAGATGTTAGCCTGCCTGACCTGAGATGTAACTAAAGACAAGTGGATGTCATGCAACCAAGGAAGGCAAAGCCCATTTAAAATTACTCTGGAGAAAGGAAAACCTTGCCTGCATGTACTACCAGCTTCTTTTCAGGAAAACCAAGACAGAGGTTCCTTTATTCATCATTTAGACCTTCATTTTCAATATGAAAAAAACCTGAAATTACAGCAATTCTATTAACAGGATTGAAAATGCAACTTTTGTGCCTAATCAACTGACATGTTTAGTAGAAGGGTCATTAAATACACTAATTATAATCTGTAACACAATATTGTGAGTAGAGGTCCAATCTTCAGTGATTAGAATTTTTTTTTTTCTGAGAACCAGTTATGTTCTGTGCTCAACATCTCTTGGAAAGAAGGGGCCCAGTGCTGCAAAAACCTCGCAGGAAGAGCATTTTAGTGCCCCAGGCTGATTCCTGTGACCTGGATCCAAAGGTCTGGAGTTTCCCAGCCCCCATGGAACACGAGTTTACAGCTGACTGTGGGTTAGGCTGAAATACATAAACAGCATAGCCCAGGAATTTTGGAGGAACAAGAAACCTAAAAACCCGGGCAATAAACACATATGGTGCCGACTCGTGTGCACACGTTAGACCTTAGAGCATCGCCTGCTTGGCAGCGCCAATATTCCTGAAATTCCCAGGAAAATGGGCTCGTTGCTGCGCCACAACCCAGCCTTGTTTGTCACAGTCGCCGGCTACTGATGGAGTGCCAGTGACCCCTAGTGCTGCAGTTACTCACTGAGGCTCCAGACACCGTCCTGACTCCAAAGCACAACATATTTTCTCCTCAAAACGAGACAAGAATTGGCATCTGAACTAAATATGTATCATAAATGCTTACATTATAGTGAAATAAATGGTATGAGGAAACAGTAAACCAAGAGTATTAAAGGAAAAAGTTTTTAAACTTTTCCATTTCTAGATATCAAAGAATAGTTAGCTGGGTCCTTAAAACACACTGACTGATTGTCTTGCTCAATATGGTTTCAGAAAGAATGGGATTACTTAAATTACTGAATCATACAGAAAATATTTGTCTGGTTCCCTTCTTGGATCTCTGGCTACTGAAGAATTGTTGGTGCCCAAAATATTGGGTATGTTTTTCTGTAATATTTTGTCTGCATTGCAACTTCTGTGTGTTTAAGATCACACTGTGTATTTAGGGTTGGTCTATAAAGTGTAAGTCTAATCGATTTTTAATGGAGGATAAATGTTTGTAATGTCTAATTAAGTCTATTATTTGCTTATAGGCAATACCCAACAGTAACGTGATTATTACATTTTTTATTATTATATCCATGTTGTAATGCTATTAGAGTTTAATAATTTATTGGCTCTTTATAAAAGATGTATGAATGGAAGATCCAGTGTAGCAAAAGGAGTAGTTACATAGAGCCAGTATTACATGGTAGTTACATAGAGCCAAATTCAAACCTACTGTAGAGGACAATGAACCTTTTACCTCCAAATCCAGATTTGCTAACTCCATTGCAGAATGATGAGAGATAGGAACATCAAACACATCAAGAGGAAAGATTTGCAATACAGAAGCATGTAAGATTTAAAAGTAATTTCCATACAGACATTTTAAATTAAACAGTTCCTCTTTTTTGCCTTCTTCTGTGGGTTTTTTGGTGGTTTGGGGGGTGTTTAAGCTGGAAATACCAGAAGCAACCAGGGCAAGCAGGTTCCACAAAAAGTCTGAAAGGAGTCACAGGGACACTTGTGTGTAAGTTTAACATCTGTACCTGCCCTCTCCAAAGTGTCAGTCAGCACTGAAGGGCTGAAAGTCACTGAAAGCAATTAAAGTGTCTGCAAACTGATTACTGAACAAAGCTCCTGAGGTGTATTTAGTTCCACTCATTCTCCAGGGATCTTAGCCACTGGTTTTTACACAGAAAATGCTTGATCAGCAATGGGGAATAAACAGGAGGCAGAAGAATTCATGACATGTATAATGCACATATTTACTTTTCAAGATTTCCTCAAAGCAGGCAGAAATTGCATGCAGTTCAACTCCAGTCACACTGAAACTGTTGCCTTTTTTCCAAAGCCCTCATTCTTATCACAGATGGGAGAGCATATGGTAGGAAGCCCTTACACTATATTGCAAACAGCTTCCACACTATAGTAGATTTCATATTGAAACTGCAGCGTCAGTAAACGGGAGGAAGCAACGGAAGATATCCAGAATATTTTAACCTTCTCACTATAAACATTGGCTGTCCTTGCAGTTGGAGCTGCTGGAGAAGAAATTGGGGAGGGGAAAATTACACTAGCTTTGTGAATGTGTGACAAAAAAACCCCCAAACCAACAACTCTGAGAACAAGATCCTGTGCAAAAGAAACAAATTTGCATGCAAAATTGGGAAGCTGAGGGATTAGAACCAGCAATGAATGTACAGTAGCAAAGCTGGAAGAAAAAAAAATTGAGAGAATAAGATGGTTCGGGAATTTAAGAAGATTGATTTTTTTTTTTCTTTTTATGGATTAATTTAAACCAGGTTTACCAGGCTACCTGTGATGCTTAACACTCCACTGAAGGGAGCTACTGGCTTTTGGTCCCAGAGCACTACTCTTGTAATTATCTGTCCCCAAGCCACAGAAAAGGCACACGTTTGTTGGCTGTTACATGTGTTTTGTGAATAAAAGCTACTGAGCAAACCCAAGAGCCCACTGAAAACCACATGGAGGAAATGAAAGTTTGGATTTCTCTTTCAGTTTCTCCCAGGAGAATGGAATGTAAATGTTTGAATGCACAGCACTGAGTTCAGGGTGTCACAGGAGTGAGTCCTGCACGGGGGCTGCTGGGAGCAGAATCACAGCTCACTTCTGCAGCCACCAGAACACGCATTAATGCCACACCACAACATCAGGGAAGGAGCTTGACCTCTGTCCTCCCAAACAATCTGGTTGCATCATTCCCCAGGACAGAAATCTCCCAGGATGAAGGTCTTTCCCAGTGCCACCTTTTCCTATATAAGCACAAAGTCTCCAAGTAATCAGTTACACATCAATCCATAGATATCTTATTGGAAGCAGTTTGTTGTTTGTGAGGAGAGGCCTTCCCACAGCAGCCATTCAGCTGCAGTGCAGTAGAGAGAATGCACAGGAGAACAGGAACGAAGAAGTTAGGTGGTGGGTTTTTATGAGGGAATTCTCTCATCACTTGGTTTTAAGCACTTCACCCGATTCTCATCTAACTCATTGGAACATGTCATTAAGCCATGATTATCTTCAAAAGTCTGGCTTGTGATTTGCACAAGGAGAAAAATGCACTCTCTTACATCTTTGGATGAGCATCAAAAGACTTTATTTGGCCAGGAGAATTGCCAAAAAAGAGAGTTGCTGTTAATTGATCATCTTAAGTTGTTAAGAATACCTATGGGTAGATCTTGTCCCAGAGTTTGTTTTCAAGGATCTCCAAAAATAAGCAAGGATTATCCCAGGATTAGAGCAAATGCAATCTTTATCTCAAAATCACATAAACCTAGATGTAACACTGAATTACTTAACTGGCAATGTGCAGTAAACATTGAGATCTCGCCTGAGCAGGTCTGGGATGATCTTCCATGGCAATGCAAAATCGCATTTTTCCATCAGGGGTCTCTGTCAGGAGTATGACACTGTAGTGACATGTGAACCTAGTGCTGAAGACATTCACCTGAAAGCTAACAGGGAATGATTTTCCCAGTTTAGTTTTAGATCCAACACTCACCAGAATTAGACAAGCAGGATTCTCAACTTGTCCAAACACTCCAGGACACTCCAGCTCTATTTTGTCTCCTCCCACACCCAAGTGCTTTCCATTCTTTGTTGTGCTAGGACTCATGAGAGGAAAAGCAGAAGATGTGGGTGTCAGACCCCTAAAAGCTCAACAAAATGAGGCTTTTTATGGAGTCTGGGCCACAAAATCTGTCTGGGAAAACCTGGGAAATACTTTTTCTATCCCACAGAATTCAGTTTCACCCACAAGGTTAACAGCTGACTGCAAATTGCTGACACATTGCTCAGTTTCTATCATGCAGATGATCTTGCTCATGGGCATCAGCTCCACTTTCTTTCCTAAAAGAAACCTAAGCTTTGGGCATGATTTTTGCATTTATTTAAGGATTAGTGAGTCACTCTGCAGCACTGAAACCTTCTAACTCTGATTGGAAAGTCAAAAACCGGAGCTGTCTTCTGTGCTGAATGTCAGCAGATACAGCTGGTTCCAACAGGTCAGGAAGACTTTCCATGCACAGCTGATGGTCACTGGGAGGGGGGACGTCTGTGATCTGGCACTCATTGATCAGACAGCAAAGTAAAACCTCAATTATGTTCAGCATCATTTCAGGGCTTTTCTCCAGCACCATTTCAAGTTGTTTTGTACCCAGAAAATTAAAGTGACAATTGCCAGGTTAGTGACACCATTGCAGAGCGAGTAATGTCCTCAGCAATCAGGTTGAGGTAATTTAATTAAACAGTATCAATTAATATAATGGAATTGATGCAATTCAGATTATTTCACCTGAAGTGCTGATATATAGGAAGGAACACAATTTTTGTTTGCTCTCTGTACTGCTGAGAATCTCAGTCATGGAGTCCAAGTGCAGCTTTGCTTATTTGACTGTTTATATAAAGTAATGGCTATTCTGTCTCTAGCTCATTTTTTTAGGTTTGCAGAGCCTAACAGTCCTTTCCCAGTACCCATTCCATGTGTGGAAATAAAGCTCTCTTCCTGGTATCGCCCGCTTTTAATAGCCACATTTAATCTTTGTTTAACAAGAAGTATTCCAGAAAAATTTACAAGTACTTGTCAGAAAACATTGGGGGATCTTGCTACATGATTAGAGTTTTATATTGATTAAACACATGGTCTGTAAACGGTGTAATAAACCAGCTGTCATTATGAAATGGAGCTTACAAGGTAAGCTACATCCTTCTGCAATTCTTATTTTATTTAAGAGCAGCTGATTTCATTTTCATTTATTTGTTGTTCTCTCTCGGTGAGCTTGGCACAACATTTGAACTGAAGAATGTGCTGTGGTGCTGTTGTAATTCTGCTGCTGCAGGACAGGAGGAGTCACTGTGCTCAGCCAGAATTACAGCCTGGGAGTCCAGGACTGGGAGAAACATCACTGGATTCCATTTTAGAGCACAACAGAGGAGTTTAGATTAAGCTAAACTTTGCAAATGGTCTGATCAGGGAAAAGTGATTTCACTCTAATGTCCTTGTAGTTAATGATAGAAAAGGAAGCTGTGCACTCCTCAGCAAAGGGGGTTATTGGCCTATCCAAAAATGCAGCAAAGCAAACAGCATGAATAGTTAATAAACACATCCATTCCAGCCAGTGAAGACGATGACAGTGAAGAAATTATTTGCTATTTAAGAAGGACACAAACAATGCACTCTGAGCACACTAAGCAGCAAAGCTATTCAATTAAATGTGCCATTAATAAGTAAATTATTTGCCTGTGATAGATAAACAACACTTGCATTATGGGAATTAACAATCTTTGCATTAGCCAAAGGAAAAATAATTTTAATCCCAGACTGTGCAAGAAAGTTATTTCAGAGGAAAGGTGATGGCATGAGAGGTGTCTCAATTCCTGTTTTTTAAAGAGTTATGTGGTGAAGTACAGCACACTGGTAAAAGAAGGGAAATACACAGAATTTTCCAAGCTGTATTGAACTCTATAATGACAAAGAGGCTATAGCTCATTTATTTCATCTAAGGGGTGCAGCCACATTTTCTAAAATAGTTCTTTATTTTCCCTTAACACCACAATAGAATCAGTTGTGGAAACAAAACTGGACAGCTTTTCAATGGGTTTTTTTTCTGTGTTTAGAAAATACTCCAAGCTTCTATAATTGCCAGTGCCTTAAAAAACCAACCAAATAAAAAATCCAAACTGTTAGAGGGTTCTTGCAATACAATATCATGCTCCTTCCTTAAAAATAACGGAAAAATCCCCCAAACAATTATTTATCCAGTATGTGGGGTTTTGCCTTTTAAAATGTAACAGTACATTCCTGCCCTATGTGAAATATCGTGGCAGGTGCATGTACATCCCTTCTCCTGCAAGATGGGCTCGATGTGTCTTTTTTCATGGAAAGTTTCATTGGGCATAAACAGGAGTTATAACACAACTGCTCAGCATCCTACTCTGTCTATATTTTTGAAATGCAGCTGTGCTTTCAAAAAAAAACTGTAGACTGCAACAGTTTATTGTCATTAAGTTCTTTTTCCATGCCCAGGACAAGGAATTTTGAATTTTAAATCTTATATTTTCATTCCAGTAAGCATTTGCCAGGCTTTTCCATGTCCCTAGGATGACAAAAAAGGTTTGGGGCAGACTGGGTGCGTTTTCCTTCCCCTTCAGCTGCTCCTCCCAGAGCTGCCCCCTCTGGGGCCCAGAGCTCTGCCTTATTGGCCCTTTTGTTTCTTCATTAACTCCATCCAGTGACCCCTGGAGTGCTGCCAAAGCTGATCACCTCTTTCCTAACTGAATCAAAGTGCGGCGTGCTGCACACAGACTTGGGCACGGCTTTGATCCTTCCCAAACAAAGCAACTTTCAGCACTCCAGGATTAGCTCTGTGTTAAGACTAAAAGTACAAATTTGATTATCTGCTCCATGGTTGATGGGAGCAAGAGTTCCAAGCCAGTGCTGTTGGAAAAGGCTGCAATAAATGTAATATTCCTTGCCAAGGCCTTCCCCTCTGGATTAGGTATCTACAAGAATCCTCCTATCACAGATATTTTGTTCTATTTTTTTAAAGATAAAAAGCCTAAAATGTCAACAGCGCCCCTATCCCTTAGCACTTAGAAAAGTAGTTTAAATATCATGATTTCATGTGTCTGTGAAGACCTACTCTAAAACAAACCTTCCATTCATTTAGAAATCTGAGGGGCATTTAACTTTCCTGAAAGAATGAGTTTCAAAGAAATTGAAATGCACATGAGAGAATGCACAAAAATCAGTCTTTTAATAAATAACCCACACTGACGACTGCTTATGATCAGCCATGCTCAGGAACTGATTGTTATTTCAGGATTACAGACAAACAGCCAGGGATAGAATCTGGTCATAGAAAATATCCTGTTGCACTTCTTTGAGATAGTGATCTTAAAAAGAAAGCAGTAAATGGAAGCAGATTTTGGCCTGTAGCACATACTTGCATCAGACATTACTGCTTAGGATGAGCTGCTGGGCTAAAGGGTGAAACTGTATTTGCTTAACAGAGCTGGAAAGGATTCAGTGTGCATAAAGTAGCTATTTATAGATTCTAATTCCTTTTCAAGTACTTTGGTGGCATTTTTAATTTACAGAAGCTATAATATTGGCTGTAAATAGAAATAAGAGTGATGTTGTTATCAGAACAAGCCTGCCTGGCCTGTAACTCACTTGCACATTCTCTCATGGCTCTGCAGAGAATGAAGCATTTCTTTTCCAGGTATCTATTTTGAATTCTTAATCCTCAGTATGCTTGGCAAAAAACCATGAGAACAAAACAGAAAGGTCCTGGAGGGTTGCAGTTAATCCAAATATGAGGGGGATTGGTTTTGTTATTTGTTGTCTATTGCATTAATTGAACTTTGTAAAGTTAGGACAGAAAGAATTATTTCTGCTGCAGACCTTTTGTCTTCTAAATATTATAGAAACAAAAAGGAAAACTCATTTAAGATATGGTAGATTGTAGACATTTTCTTTGAGTGAAGAATTCAGTTTGTAGGTTTTGACATAGATGGCACTGGTAAATTTGTAGTCAATCCTGTATCATGTGAAAAAGTTTGGGCTCTAATGAATTTATTTCCTTGATTTCATAGAACTCATGTTTCTTAAGTTAAATGGAACATCATCTGCAAAAATTGTCCTGCAACAGATATTGGCTGTAGAGTCGTGTTTCACTGTGCTTCTCTGTTTGTCATAAATAACTGATGCATTGCATTTCATCTGCAGTATCTGCAATTGGACTGAAAATTAGCCATTTTCTGCACAGCTTGTAGAAGAATCTGGGAACAGTCTAACAAACTGAGTAAGAGATCTTCTTGACACTGTCATCTCCATAACAATCCACTTCTTTTTAAGTATTTAAAAGTACTTTGATAGTAGAGATCCTCTGTTTGGGCTGAATGCTGTAATTTATTGCAGCTACCATTCCTTTTGCACAACATGTACATCAGAGAGAAAACATGAAGATGACTTTTGCAACCCTATATTTACAGTTTTCAGAACTGCAATTATAATTATTTTTTACCTTGAGGCAGTCCTGATACAATAAAATGGCTCACACAGAATAACCTTATTTGTTACATGAAAGTTCAGTCCAATCAAGAACCCAAAATCCCTGATGATAAGAAAAGCTTGGTTGTGCTGTTTTTCAAGCAGCATACATGGGAAGAAGAACAATCAAAGTCCATCCTTGCTGGCAAAAACCATAGCTTGCAACTGGCAAAAGAAATCTGAAAAATAACCAAGACTTGTACAGCTCTTCTGAGCTGCATGTGGTTGCTACCAGGAGGAAGATAATCCATCATGATAAAAAACAACCATCCATTTTAAACTTGCTTGGCAATGAGGATGTTCATATTTGCATAATGATGGTTATTTGAATATGATGAGAATTTGCCTGAGCAAGACTCAAGCTCAAACACATTCAAATGTGATACAGTCTGTACAATTTTCTCAAGGATTGCAATTTAATACTATTTATCTAATGAAAGAAAAATAAATATTGGCTGTAACATCCCATTATGCTTGAGAGCCGGTTTTAAATTACACTTGAATAAAGTAACTGAGTGTGGGATGTTCACATTTCCTCAGGGATCAGTAACACTTCCCAGAATGGTGAGAAATATCCACCTTTCCCAAGTAGCCTCCATCTCAATGAGAGGACTGCAGAGATAACACTGACAAAGTGGGGCCTGCTGCACTTCCAGCATTCCAGGCACAGCAGCGCTGCACCAAGATGGATTATAAAAAGGAATCAGCCAAGTTTCAGGGGAAAAAATACTCAGAGTATTTAAAGACTGGCAAATAATCATTGACAATATTCATACTAGAAATGACACAGACATCAGAGAGAAGCATGGCTCATTTTAACCACTTTGTTAGGAAACCCTGGCTGGGACATTGTTTGGTATGTTCAGAGTGTTCCTTCCAGCTCTCAGGGATGACCAGAAGAGAGAAGTTCCTGTCACTTTCACGTATATTCATAGGTGATTGTGAAAAAAGATCTGTCCATAGAGAGGGAAATAGCACCACAGTTACAATTTGTATCTCCATTTTGCACTTCATCTGACACAGACAATGTGACAGCCTCTATTACAGGACTCTGGTTTCATTTCTGAGCACTCTGAAAACTGTGGTGAGTTATGGTTCCAAATGAGATCTTTAACTTTGCCATTCACACTCCATAAAAAGCACAAGAATTTTTGCTGTTTTATTGTAGGGAAACCTCCACATTTTCTCAGGATATTGGATGCCATCTCTAGCAAGAAATCAAAGACTTCTGATATTTTCAAAAGCATAATGCAATAGGAAGCCCAGCCATGAATGGTGATGAATGGGCAGTCACCTTGCAGTGCATTTTTACCTATGGAAAGCCACCAACTCCGGCCAGCCCCTGGCTCTTGGTAATTCCAGATGTCAGTGATTTTAGCAAGGATGCCGTTTTCTGACTGCAGAGCCATATATTTGTCTTGCCAAACCTGAAATAGCCCAAGACTGGATTCTGTGCTGCAGATGCTGTGGATAATTAACCAGCAAATCCAGCCATGTGAGAGAGATTATTTTATTTGTGTCTTCAAAGGCATAAGAAAAGATCATGCCTAAGCTTAGTTCAAAGCCAGTCCTCCTCCTATTAAAGTCTATGGGATTCTTTGCTGCTGAAGTTAACCTAAAATGACTTAATTGTTCTAATTATGTCTTGAACAAGACTGTCAAAAAGCTCTGCTCTTGTAAAACAAAGAGTGTTCTTGAGGAACAATTGAACTACCTGAAACTGTGATCTTGAGAAGCTAATAATGCATCTCTGAAGCAGAAAAGGATGCAAGCTGGTGTTTTTATTGCAATTCAAATAAAGTGTCTTCTACAAAGTTAGGATAATTCACTGAGTGAATAATGGATTTTTTTACAGTTTGTTTTGGGGTTTTTTGTGATGGCTTGCTCTTCTCCATGTGAGCTTTATGGATTTCCACTATCATCTTCCACTGTGAACCACCACATAACAGAAACATCTCCAGGTGATTAAAACCCCCAAAATTTTAATGGAAAGTTGCCACCTATTTCAACATGTCCTGATGGAGGCTGCCTTCCTGGCAGACATAGATGTCTCGGCAGCAAACCATGTCAAAAGGGTTCTCATTTCAGTCCTGTCGCCACAACTTCTGGCTCCTGCCCTCAAAGCTACTTTTGTGTTAACCCAAGGCATCAAGACCAGCAAGCAGGTCATTAATAAAGACAATTACAAATTTACCATTCTTCTAACTGGGGAAGAAAATGCTTTCCAGTCTGGAGCTTGAGTGGTAATGTAAAACATTATCAATGTGATTTTAGATTTTTCTTTAGAATGTTTTACAAAGATACTTGCTTGCTTTTCAAATAGGAAAATATTTTGATATTTCAAATTGTAAGGCATTGATAGTGGTGAAAAAGTGATCACAGCAACATTTCTACATAACGAGGCAAAGTGTATCAGTTTGACTTTCTAGGGTTATTATTCACTGTAGCAACTATAGATATAAAAATACCAGGAATTTTGTGGTAGCTTTTCCTTTCCTCACACTGGCTTAGTCTTGCACTGGGAATGCAGTATATTGGTGGCAATTTATATGCTAATGGATAAAGTGGTATATAAATTGTGTAACTGCATGTTAATGAAGAATGAGGGGATGTAAGTTATGATGCCTTTATGCAATGCACAGAGAAGCATTTTCTCATCAACTGTTGGTATTTAGTTCTTGAACTGGTCTCTAAATCAAAATTCCCACCAGTTGAGTAGAAGTCAAGGAAACTGTAGAAGCAAGACAGGTATAAACTTGAACTGATTTCTTGATGACTAAAACCTGACTAGAAATGCTTATAGGAAAAAGTATTAGAGATGGCCTTAGCCTCAGAATTAGCAAATCAGATCTCAGGCCTAAATCTTTTTTAGCTGGAGTTGCTGATAACAATTTACTGCTTCTTTGTTCAATTGTTCAGTGTGTGCTTGCTGAACAGTTAAACAAAGTAATTTCCTCTCTAATCTTGGTATCAAAATATTCACTGGAAAGAGTAACTAGAAATATTGCTCAGGCTGTGTCTTTGATTACTGTCAAGACTTGGTGCTACTCAGTTCCACTGCCAGGACTAATACACAGCTCAATGTCCCTTTCATTTATTCACACAATGCATCTGCAAACGTCCTGCAGAAAAAGAGTTTGGGACTGTCTTTGAGGGCAACACCCAAATCTCATCTCTCTGATGATTCAGGCCTAAGCTGCAGTGTCCTGCACAGAGAATAGCTCTCCACATGCTGGGGTGCCCTTCCTGGGGCCAGCTGAAATCCCCAGGTCTCATGATTTTGTTTTTACGGTTGAATTAAGCAGAACTGATTCAGTCATGTTTCATAGGCAGAAACGTGATGGCAACTTGAGCATTTTGTTGTTGAGCTCGAGGGGTTTATTCTCATGGCACTATTTTAAGGTAGCTCATCCATTATACAAGGAAAAAATAAATATTTTATTCATATTAAGTAATTTTTAGAACCTGGTTGGGGTTCTGGCATCCCAGGATTCATTAAGGTAGCTGGGTGGAATTACTCGTCCTCCTGCTGCCCCACAATAAATACCTGAGCATCCTTTCCCAAGCATTTCCTGCACTCAGAGAGCTGCTGCCTTTGCTGTCAGGCACCCTTTTGGCCCTCATTTACCAAAAGTCCAGCCCAGATGTCAGCACACAGAGCGAATTTCTGCTGGGCTCCAGCAGCCAGCCCTGCTCTCCTCTGCTGATAGCAAAGCCTGTGCTAGAGCACACTCATGGCTGCAGTTATTGCCCTGGGGGTACTGAGAGCACGTGGCTTCAGACTGCACTGAATAAAGGGAAGGCTCCTGCAGTTTGACTGATCTGAATTTTTTAAAAAGCCTATAGGGAAACACTTTTTTTGGAAAAATAATATGATAATCCTTTGCTTTGAAAAGTTCTGGGTTAGTCTGGGGAGATGGTGGCTGGTTAGGATATAAAGAATAAAACAAAAAAATAACTTTTTTTCTCCTGTTATTTTCCCAATTAATTCAACACATGGATAAACCCTTTCTTGACATCTGTTGTGAATTAATCTCAAGGATTTACTGTAAATTAAAATTATAAAGAAGCTGGTTAATATATCTACCTTCTGCAAGGTAAGACATAGAGGTCATTCCTGGCAGAAATTCTTGTGGTGCTCTAGTGCTGGACCCTTTGGAGAGTGCCATGTGGCCTCCCAGGACAACAATTCCAGGGCATTATCCCTACTGCCATGCTGGTCACCAGAAAAAGACACTGAAATTTTTGCAGCAGTTTGCTTCCATTTTATCTTCTCTGTGCCAATGATTTCAGTACATGCTGTGTAAGTTTATTTTTTTTAATTGATGTTTGCTGGAAGTATGATAAATTGGGGTAAGAGATGAAGCAGTGTTTTCACCTCTGTTTTTTTTAATGTTTGTAGAAATCGATCAAGCTCTGAGTTTATAGCTCCACTCTAAGCAGGGCTATCACACTGGTAAATCAGCACAGCTTCATTAATTGTATGACATAATTCCAACCGGTACAGCAGGAACGGGGAGTATTTCTGTTCCATTCAGCTCTAAAAGCAGATTGTAATTCACATTTGTGCCTAGCTCTGCTCTGCCCGCTCGGCCTGTTGTTCCTTCCATTCCAACGCCCAGGAAGGTGTGGAGGAAGAACAGGAGCATGCAGTGGAATGTGTGCAGGGATGGCTGCAGGGAGCTCAGACAGAGCACAGCTAATCCAGGAGCAGAGCTGGGTGCTGGGGGACACTGCTGCAAGCCTTTGGCAGCTCCCTGCAGCCAGCAGAACGACAGAAGGGCTCTAAACCAGTTTTTCTCTTGTGTTGCTTCATGCCAAGTGAAGGAAACATCCGTGGTCAATAAATACATCCTAATTGTGCAAGGTTTATTCAGCTCACTCGAATTGTTCTGTCTGTGAAACACAGGAGTTCTTCACTGCAAAATTACTAGGTAACTTCTCTGAAGGACCAGCTCCTTCACCTTTGCACAAAATTTAAAAAAAAATTGAAATAGAGTTTTTAGGAAAAGCAAGAGTTTCAACAGCAGCCATCATGAGCCACTAATCTGAATCCAAACATGCTGTCAATCTGATAATGGAGGGAGCCTTACGGGATATTGCAGTGATTATTTTTTTGTCAGGTAAATGCTTCAGGTAGCAAAACAACAACAACAGTTAAGTGTTGAATACTTTTCATTTGATTTAACATGAAAAGATCACTTCAAGCAAAAAGCTGCAGAAAGCAGATGACTCCCCCTTCGTGAGCCTGGGAAGGAGGCTGGGCTGCAAGGCAAAAGGGCACACTGGGGCTGATTTAACTGTCATCAAATAAATTCCGTGTAATTTTGCATCGGTACCTCCTGGACAAATTACAGTATAATCTACATCAATCATGTGAACTTAAAAAAAGGAAAAAAGCTTGAGTTCCACAGCCTTTAACTGCATTACTTTCAAACCTACATCTGTGCATGGACACTGAGAATAACAATCTCTGTTCAATTCCATGTGGATATAAAAGTGAACTGAGGAACTGGATCTGTGTAAGCAGTATATGAACAATTAGTCCTTCCCTCTTTTAATGTTATTTTCTTTTTTTTTTTTTTAATACAGACAGTGGACATCACCACAAATATCTTTATTACTCCATATGCATACTCCAGTGTGCAATATTTTTTCACTTGAAGAACCTACACATTCATTCAGGCTAAGACATGCAAAAACCTCTTATGGGCTACAAGAAAAAACACAGAGGCATGAAAGAAAGAATAGTAATAAAAACCACATTGCTACATTTTCCAGCTCATTAGAAGAAAAAGAAATCCAAATGCAAAACTGTATTTTACACAGGCTCAACTTCAGTCTTAAAGAAAATCATAAAAGGAAGCATGGATTTGATTTTTTGTATTGTTACCTCATCCATTCCTAAATTAAGCCTTGATAGAGTCCCTTTAATAAACCTGATCATTTGAACTAATCTTTTAAAAGCAAAGAGTGAAAAAACCTGTTCTCCTATGAAAGTTATATTCACAGAAAAAAAAAGTAGTATATTAGGCTTCAAATTTCATTTCAAGTCTATCCTCTGGGACAGAAGTAATTGTGAAAATATTTACTCATATGAATATTCCTGCTGAATTTAATGCCTAAAATTAACTCAGATGTTTTCAACATGATGGTTTTCATTGGGATGTAAATGTATGCAAGTA
Source organism: Serinus canaria (assembly GCF_022539315.1). Taxonomy (NCBI): domain Eukaryota; kingdom Metazoa; phylum Chordata; class Aves; order Passeriformes; family Fringillidae; genus Serinus; species Serinus canaria. Next base: position 13,361,336 of record NC_066329.1, read on the forward strand.
AACCAAGATGCACTTTGTTCCTGTCTCAAGCAGCAGCCCTTTGCATGGAAATAGGCTGGAGCATTAACCAGAAAATGAAAGGGATGAGGGGAGGTGTGCAGCACTTCCTGATGAGCCCAGGAGATTTTGTAAAGCCAATGAACTGAAAGATTTCCAGACAAATTGACTAAAATCTTAACTGCTTATTCAATTATGGATAACTGAGAGTGTGCAGCAAACACTTAGGAGTTTCAATGCATTTGAAGTTATTACCTTTAATTATGTCTTAGAAGTCTATTCCAGCACAATGAATTTCTGGGAAAAAAAATTCCAAATCTATCTCCCAATACAAAAGCAGTTTGATCAACTGTTGATGTGCTGGGGAGGATTTGCTCCTTTTTGAAAGCGTGTGCTTGGAATTTTTGGAAGAAAAACTATTAGCAAAACAGCTCATTTTAATAGTAAAATAGTTCAGTTTAAGGGTGTGGAAAAAGTCTGTTACTCTCCAAGAAGTTAAATTCTTATCTTTTTCTTTATGATGCAAGATCTGCCTCAGTCAACAGCTACACTGCTAAATAGTACCATGCTGAAAGCAAACCGATTTCCCATACGTTTTTGGAACAGAGATCAGATAAACATAATTCCTTCTGTCAGAAGAATACATCATGGATTTCTAGGGATCAGCTCCACTGTGGCTGAGAAGAGGAGGTAATCAGTCTTTCAGAAAATGAGGTAGTGACAGAGTGAGGCGTAATGCTTTTAAACTGAAAGAGGGCAGATTTAGATCAGCTGTTAGGAAGAAATCCTTCCCTGGCAGGGTGGGCAGGCCTGGCACAGGGTGCCCAGAGCAACTGGGGCTGCCCCTGGATCCCTGGCAGTGCCCAAGGCTAGGCTGGATGGGGCTTGGAGCAGCCTGGCACAGTGGGTGTCCCTGCCATGGAGGGGTGGCCCTGGATGGGCTCTGAGGTCCCTTCCAATCCAAACCATTCTATGCATCTGTGATAAATGTCATGGTGTCTCTTCCCAGCCAAGGCTCTTCCACCTTCATTTGAATGTAACTGCACTGCTGGTTAGAAATCAATGTCAGCTCTGTGTGTGATATTTGAACAGAATGCTAACTTCAGCAGAACCACTGAAATGGAAAGGAGGAAGGCAGACAAAAAATCCAGGGATGGGACAGAGTATTCTGCTAATAAGCAAACTAATAGAAGAAAAGGCCCAGAGGAAACAAATGTTTGTAGCCAGCTCTCTCCCCTTCCTTCAGCCTTTGCAGGGTTTCTTGGAGAGGCCAGCAGTGCCACAGATGTGACACAGATGTGACATTCCTGATCTCTGTGTACCAAGCGGCAGTGCTGGTGTGCACGCTGCCTTTCAGCCTCAGTCACCTCAGCACAAGGCATCAGCTCCCTGTGTTTCATCAGGTTTGTTGTGATAAAGTTGGATCCTCTACAGATTTCCTCATAAATTTACAATAAATTACAGTTTGTATCACACCATAGATAAATCTACCACTGTATATAATGAAAAACCAAAAGGTCTAGCCTAATATGAGCAAAATTCTTATATGGTGTGGCCTGTGTTATTTCACGGTCTGTTAAACAGGTAAGTGAGATGTACATTTAGGTTGTGCCATGCCTATTCTTTAGCACACAACTCCAACAGCAAATAGAAACAACTCTACAAAATCAGAATTGAGATAAATCTGATATTCAGTATAATGCTGGTTTTGAGGGATATGCCTCAAACAAAACCCACGGTCAGTTCAAACCCCAGTGCAAGCACACCCATACATATGCAGGAGTGCAGGCATTTTCTCAGCATTGTTGAGAGCAGCTGTTTCTGGCAGCCTGGTGTGGGTTTCCTTCTCTACAAAGCCTGCTCACTGCTCTGAACTCTGCTCCTTGCCCAGCCCCACAGGTCACTCACCTTGGCAGTGCCAGCACCTTCTGCCAGGCAGAAAATACCAAAGCTAGGAAATGCTCTCCTTATGCCAGTGTTAAAGTTGGGTAGTTCAACACCCAGAACATACCTAATGAAATCTTAAACGGTTTCTTACTCCTTCTTTTCTGGGACAACTCTGCTATCATCAATATGCAACTTTCCCTCAGCTTTTAGTCTATGGAAGTGCCAATGCCAAGCTGGGCAGGTGCTCACAGGTATTCTCAGGGGTACCCCCATCCCTGCTCCAGGACCTCCTCCCTCCTCCCATGCAGCTCCCAGCCCAAGGTCCCTGTGGAGATCCCAGCTCACCTCACGCCCAAGTGCCCGCCATGTCGCTGCCTCCCTCATGGATCCGCGGCTCAGTCCGGGTGCTCCAGGTGAGCAGGGCCCGCACCAGGGAGCTCATCTCACAGCTGGCACAGCGTCCCTCAGCCTGTCCTGAGCCCTGGCACTGTGTTCCTCAGCCTGCCCCAAGCCCTGGCACTGCCCATGGGTGCCCAGACCCCTGGCCGGCCGAGGGGCGCGAGGGGCCGTGAGGGCCGTGAGGGGCCGTGAGGGGCCGTGAGGGGCCGTGAGGGCCGCGCCCGGACAGGGCCTGACGGGCGTGAGGGGTCACGGCCGAGGTACCCCCGGACAGCAGGATGGCCTCTCCAGTTTGCCTTCACCAGGTAACGATGAGCCTGTTGGGCTGGGTGGGCAGCAGGAAGGAATCTTTTCCTTCATTTTACCTGCCAGGTGAGCAGGAGCGGCAGGGCTGACTGTGTGCCCGCGTGTGGGAGAGCCAGCCCGGCGAGGCCAACATGGCGCCCATTGGTCGGTGCTGCTCTGATCTTACCCTGCAAGGGCAAACACTGCAATCAGCTCCTGGTTCTGCCATCAGTGGGCTTTGTTTGTCTTTAAAATGCTTTTGGCCTGTTGGTAGAGTCACATTTTATGGTATTGGTTCTACTTCTTCTTTGCCGAAGTAGATTTCAATTAAAATGGGAATTAAATTATCATTTCTGTTTTCCTTCTACTTTGACATTCCAACAGCAGTTCTTACTGGTATGACCATTTCTTACTGGTATGCCAAAGCTTTCTTAATGAATAGCTGGGTAATTAGCAAGTTCTGAGATATATTTTTAGTGAAATACAATGTAAGCATCCCATATGAGAAGGCTGTACTTGGGTGGATGATGTCAAAATGGTGAGAAACTTCAAAACTGTTCTCTTTTCTTCAAGTGTGTAACTACGACTGTGACATCTCTGAACAGACAGCCCTTACAGATATGGCTTGGTACTGCATGTGCATGTCCAATAGAAATACAAAGCTCCTGCAGCCCTGGTGTTTGTTTTTAGACTGCTGGCATCACAGACAGTTTTTATGTATTACACAACAGGAAAGTCTGGACTCAAAACTTAAGGTCTTCTAATAAATAAGCAATTTTAACCTGATTTGCAATCATGCTATTTAGTCATATGGTGGCTGTAAGTGGTAAATAAAAGATTCCCCACTGAGAGAACTTCCTGAGAGCATCTTGAGTGCAATCACCTCCAGGGCAAAAAGTCCTCAGGCAGCCTTGGGATGCTGACCCTCTGATTCTAGATGTGCAACCTTAATTAATTCCTATTTCTGTTCAATAAGGTTTTTACAGCTGATAACTATCTAGTTAGTGTGCTGCTTGGCAGCACTGCAAATGAGCAAATTAAGCATAGTGCTTCTTCCTAAGTAATTGCCATTTAATCCTGATTTTAAAAGAAGCAGTAGTGATTGGAAAGCAGCTTTAATTTTGCTAATGCGAAGTTATCTTTTGGGGAAATAAATCACACAGAACATGAAAGAGAGTAGGTTTAGATTAGATATTATAAAGAATTTTTTTACTGTGAGGGTGGGCAGGCCCTGGCACAGGGTGCCCAGAGCAGCTGTGGCTGCCCCTAGATCCTTGGCAGGCCAGGTTTGACTGAGCTTAGAAGAGCCTGGGACAGTGGAAGGTGTCCCTGCCATGGCAAGGATGGGACTGGATGGGCTTTAACCCTTCCAACCCAAACAATTCCATAATTCTGTGATAGTTTATTTACTTTATGAACTTTTATATATCTGCTTGCTACTGAAAGACCGGTATGTCAACAAAAATTAAATCTGTCTGTATTGAAACTGAGATGCAGCCTGCTGTTCATCTCTTTGGGCTTAAGATTTCATCAGGAGAGTTTTTGGAAGGGGTTGACCATCTGTAAAAGCAGCCAGACCATCTTGCCTGGTAAAATGTGCCTCTGCAGTAAATGGAAGGCAGAAAATACCAAAGCTAGGAAATGCTTTCCTTATGCCAGTGTTAAAGCTGGGCAGTTCAACATCCAGAACATATCTAATAAAATCTTAAATGGTTTCTTATTCCTTCTTTTCTGGAACAACTCTGCTATCATCAATATGCAATTTTCCCTCAGCTTCTAATATATGGAAATGTCAATAATGCCTCGTTCTCTAAAACACATCAGACACTTTGATATTGCATTTCAGTTCATAAAAGTGTGCTTGAGCTGATAAACAACAGCTGTAGAGCAGGTTCTGTTGGATCAAAACAAAAGGTGATTTTTTTCTTATTGACCAAAGGTTTTAAAAAATAGGCCTGCCTTCTGAGACTTCATTTTTGGTCAACGAAGTTTTGACAGCTGATTGTCATGGTAAATCTTGGGTTTGAAGTTGTTTAGAGAAAGAATGGATCCTTCTTTAATTGACCTCTCTGTTCTGAAATATTTTGCTGTTCTAGGGTAGGACAGTTGAAACATTTGTCTCCTCTTGTTCTTCCTCTGTGCTTAGTCCTGGTAGATGTGCACAGACTAGGATTAACATCATCTTTAAAAGGAAAATGAACTATTCTTACCTTGTCTACTCTGCAGCTCTAAGACAGTGCTAAGAGGCTGAAGGTGAATTTTGAGATCTAATTTCCCCTAAATAAATAATGAAACCAGATATTTCCAGCTTATTCTGGCTTTTTGGAGTTTAGCTCCACGACTGAGAACACGAGTTTTTCTTTTCCTAGGGATGTCTTCTAAGAATAATACTTTCCTTTGTCTGAAGAAATATTTTTTGACATACAAGGGACTCCAGGGGAAAAAGTACAGGAACAGTAAATGTTTTGCTCTTCATGTCCTAAAATAGCTTTGTACTTTCTTTTAAACACTTACTACAAGTTAAGAAGTCTCGACTATCTCAACAGTGTATTTCAAAATGAATAAATAATTAATCAGTGTATAAGCAGTGTGTGGGTTTGTGTGGGAATGGGATGTTTCCAGCAGGTTTTTTCTGGTTTTTCGTAAAGCAAGTTGATGCACACTGCTTGATCAACTAATAGTAGTGTGGCCAGTGGAACCCTGAGAGTAATGAATACAATCCTAGTGTGCTTTGCTTGGATATGAATGGAAACAGCGCTGGGGCTGCCCTGTCATCACTGAGCAGTGCATGGCACAGAAAGAAGCTGAGTTCAGATACAAGGTTTTCAGCTGAGCTATAAAATAGGAGCAGTGATTGCCTCCTGCATGGCACACAAGATGGACCAGGATTTTTATAGTTAGGAAAATTTAAGCAACTTTTCTTAATAAATTTTAGTCTCAGTTGTCAGGAACCAGTTTTTTGTATGTCCCAGCTTGCAAATTGGCAGTTCCATATGAAAACAAATAGTTGGCATATTCATGATAAATATCCACAGGCAACTTTTCATTACCAGGAAATAATGACATTTTTCACTACTGACTGCATCCTGCAGAGCAGGATCTATAAAACTTGTGATCGATCATTCTGCTTTTTGTGTACATGCATGTTTTCATTATTAATTAATTGCACTCAAGTAAAGACCCAAGTCTTCTCACAGTAGCACTGAAGGCTTTGTAGAAATCACAATTGTACCATTTGGGGCAAACACTGCCATTATATTGGATTTAAGTGGGTATAAGTAGTTACACCAAAGTGCAAAGCTCTGGTAAATCAAAAGCTTAACTTGATTTCCTTACTATGGAAAGCTGAGGGCTTAGTGGACTTAGAGAAAGTTACTCTTGGATTTCCCTTTGGAGAAGCTCTGTCCAATTTCTGCAAAGATCCAACGTTGGAGTTGTCAGAGCCAAATACCACCTGTTCTTTTAAGCTAATATCTGGGCGTGTGAGGGTCTGTGGGGGTAAAACATCTGTGCCCAGCAGCTGACAGCTCAGCAAAAGGGGTCAGTCAAACCCTGCTGCTTCCCACGTGCAAACATCAGCTGGCAAAGAGCAGGGCTGGAGCCTCCCCCTGGCTGTGAGGTGAGGGCTGCCAGGGCTCTCTGGGGTTCCAGCAGCTGGAATTCAGAGTTACAGCCTGGGTACAGCCCCTGGGGTGCTACACAGAGGCTCTAAACTCTGCTGCTGTGCCTCCTCCTGTTTACTGGTTATATTGCAGTGGTGTGAGTTATTTCTCATAAGCATGTGTCTCGTAAGCACTTACCTCTCAGCTGCTTTCAAATACCCTGAGAATATTCTCATGGACATGCTGGAAAACAGTGTTTGATATTAATGCTACAAGTTCAAGGATGAAGTAATGGTAAACAAATTAATTTTTAAAACCTGAAATAATTGCCTAAGTCAGCTCTGTTTACTAAGGCATTTATTTGGCTTTCTGATTAAAATGTCACATACTCTTTAATGCTTTATTGCCTTTTATTTAAGCACACATTATATTATGTGGTAGAGTTTTCAATTACAGAGATGTAGTCTTGTATTAATTTGGATATCTCACTTCAGTAATTAAAAGAAAGCTTCTTTTCTGTTTTCCTTAATAGCCCTTCTGAGTCTGCCTTTATTTCTAGTGCAATTATTTTAGTTTTTGACATGCAGGGATCTGATTTTGCACTCCAGCCATTACAGCATTGCCTGGTTCCACATTCAGGGCTTTAAAAGGATATTTCATGTGAGAGCTGCCCTAAGTGCTGCCGTGTCATTTGGACGTTAGTGCTGTAGCTCAAGCAGCCCCTGTGATTCACACCGATTTAGCTGCTTATTCACAGTTGTGTACTCATCAATCAGAAGGCATTAAAAGGAGGCTGGGGAGAGGCAGGAATGCAGGGGAGCTCCAAAGCACATTCCTCTCTTAGTGGTGGGAAATGGCAACTGTAAATACTGCTGACTGCGAGCCTCCTCCTGCTCCTGGCAGGCCTCTAGCCCTGGTTCAAGGCGCCTCTGACATCTAATTCCAAGTTTTGCACTGCTTTACAAGGAGTATTAACGAATAATTAACTATTTACTAAATGAAGTGTTTGTCACTTCGGTATCCAAAAGGTGTAATGGAGTAAACAGCAGTATTCATGTGTGATTGCCAAGGGGAAAGTCCTAATCACAAACTGGGAAATCAGAATAACCAGACTCAATAGTGTCTGCTACTGGGCAGCCTTGAGCAGGACACATAAGGGGCAATGTTTAAAAATTCTGAATATATATATATATATATATATGTATATACACACACACTTTTTTAAAAATAGCAGGAGTTTGGGTATTGTCAGTCTGCACCTGGGAAACTGGTGCAATGATACTGCCCTGCCTTGCAAGGGTTTTATCCAAGGCTTTAAAAGACTTTTTAATATCAACTAGATGGGCAGCTGGGATGCCTCGCTGGCTTTTCTTCTGAAACCAAGGAACTGTCCCTCAAAAATCATGGGAACAAAGAATGATGGGAGATTTACTTTCTCTGATCTGACAATTAAATTTATTTGAAAATCACCTTGGAAACATAAGAAGATATTAATATTTACCTTCTTTCTCTCATAGAACCACTTTTAGAAGTGCAAGGGAAGTGAAGGAAAAATGTTTTCAAACTTCTATGAAAAGGTAAGAGTTGCTTTTACCAAAAGGCTCTTTGCATATTTATTGAACAGTTTTTGGAGATGGTCTTATGTTTTTCACATGCTTAAATACCACATGTAAGAAACCAGAATTTGGATTGACAACTCTTTGCCTAAAATAATGCAGAGCATCTGACATTTCTGACCTTCAGCCTAAGAAGGTCATTTGGTCATGTTGCCTATCCCTTTTTCTCCTTGTAAAAGTCCTTTGAGTGGTGTTTTCAGAAGTAACTTTCTCATTGGTAAATACTATTTTAGAAATTCGAAGAAATATTTACTTTTTCTGCCAAACCAGCTGGGTGGTTGAGCAAACAAATTTAATTATCTTTAAAGTATTTTAGATTCTAATAAATATCTGCTTTCTTTTCTATTCATGATAAAAGCTTGAACACTGTGTTATTAGGAAAGAGCTATGCATGCAACATTTGTCACTCATTTTGTTGGGAAGCACAAAGCTTTGGCAGCAGCCTAAATCATTGCTAAAAATGGAGTTGCCTTGCACTTTATCAGTTTTTATAGTGATGAATTCTAGCAAACTTCTGCTGTCACTGAAATTCACAATTTCAAAGTTCAGCAGCTTAGGAGGCAAAGGAAAAAAAGGCTGAAGTAGATATTTGCTTTTTGCCTGTCTCCGAGGCCCTTTGCCTGTCCCTCAGTCCTAACAGAATCTAGAAGAATAGAAGGATTATGGTGAATATTTGCTAAAAATGAAGTTATTATGGAAGGGCTGTGAGCAGTGCTCAGTACGTAAATCCCTGGGTGAATAAGGGTAAAAAGGGCAAGTGGGAAGATTGAGAGTGCTGCTGTCTGGTGAGTGTGCAGACCGGTACCAGCACAGTGTGTGACCCACTCTGAGTGCCAATCCTCCTGCCATTAGCAGCCTTCAATGAGCCTTGAGGGTGGGTGGGCAGAGCATCACCAGCAAAACCATCTCGGCAGCACAGGGTGAATCGCAGAGGGTAGGAGTCACTTCACAGCTCTGCTCGGCTGAGTTATGCCTTTCTCCTTCCCTGCTCCTCAGAGGAAGTGAGGCTGCTTCTGCTGCTGAGAGGGAGAAGAGCAGCTTCAGCACGGCGAGATTCCAGATGTTCCCCAGGTGTGCTCCTGACATCTGAAACCTCGCCGTGCGCTGCCTGCCACTGACCCTCCCTTTGCACGGCATCTTTTGTAGGATCTGCACTTGCAGGGGAGGGTTGTGCTTTTCCCTCTGAAGTCGAGCTGGGGTTTTGCCTGATCATTCCATATGTTGCGTATTCTGGACCATCCCCATCACAGATGTTTCTCTCCACGCATTAAAATTGGGTTTCAGCTCATTCGGCTTCAGCACTTGACTTTAAAAGCCAAACAAATCAAATCCTTTTCTTGAGGGTATAATGCATCATTTTCCTCTCTTTGACTGTGTATTATCTTCTTTTACATCTGATCACATCATCAAAATCTAACTTCCTGCATCTGTGCTGGCTAATTAGTGCCTTGGCTTTAAACCTCCTCCCATCAAAAATACACACTTTTCAAACTAGTCAGTATTTTTATTTATTTTATACAAAGTGTTCTCAGCATATTTAATGAGAAGAGGAAGAGTGCTGGTTTCTCTAAATTGGACATGCCCAAGAAGAGTGAAAAGATTATGGGATGTATAAACAAAGAAACCAGTGAGTTGGGGGGAAAAAGAAAAAAAAAGAGGAGCTGTAGTTCATTGTTTCCATGGCCAGAAAATATTCAAATGTTACAGGCTGGTGGCAGTGTTAAAGACCATGCTGTTCTGGTGTCTGGGTAATTCCTTTTGAATGACTGCAGCCTTGGCCATGAGGAAACCTGTATTGCACTGATAAAAATCTGTGAGAGTTTTCCTAGGGGGAAAAAAGTCACGAGAATGGGCAAAATGGAAGCAAATGTTACAGTGGGGCAATGCATGTAAAGGACATGGAGAATTTTAACAGTAGCAAGCAGAGCTCTCCATGCATGTGCTCTCATTCACAGCATTACCTTTTTTTAGGTAAATAATGTGATATTACACCTAAGTTTGAAAAAATTTGTTTAATTCACCAAATTGAACTTCCTGTGTACTTCACTTGTTTTATTATCTTCAATAGCAAATATTCTATCCACTAAGCACATGTAAATGCACACCTTCACTCAGATTTTCATGCCTGAAAATCAGCATGAGTTGTAACCTAAAGCATACATGCTATAAAATCATATCTAATTAATTAAAAGCAAAAGAGTATCTCCTTTTGATAGAGTATCTCAAAGTACATTTACTTTGTGGTTTTGAACATGACCCTTTTGAGTACATAAACATGTTACAATAGAATATATTTTTTCTAAATATCTGCCTGTAAAGCAATATGCACAAAATTATTTGATAGAGTGTAAAAGACCAGACAGAACTTGATGTTATATCCTGCTTGTCTTTTCTATCTTAGCATTGTACTTGTTCAGCAGAAGAATTGCTTACTTTCCAGTTTAATTTTTTGTTCCAGGATTTCTGATAAGAACTGTTTGTTCTGGGTGTAAGTGTAGATCCTAATGCTGAAATGCCCAGGTATCAGAAGTTTGTACAGTACTCAAGCCAGCCAAATGAAATTTCCATGTTTACCCCCTTTTTGGTACATTTTCAGGAAGTACTGCAGTCCTTTTAACTATGATTGTTCTGGCTGTGGTTCTGAACTCAGAGCTAATGGCAGGAGAAAGAAAGATCAAAAGAGGTCAAGAAGAAACAAGCGTTAGGATTTGGGATTTCAAAGCCTCGTGGTAGAGTTAGGCTTTGTGGAAGTTAATGGGACATGGCAGATGGCCCAAATTCAAAAACTTTCTGTAAAGTGTCAGTGGCCTGTGTAATCCAGGAGTGCCTCTGGCTGAGCTGCAGGAGTGCTCTGGTCATGGAAAACAGGCAATCCAGTGTAAACAAGGCCTGCAATTCCTCCCAGGCCCCTTCTGTGACCTTGGGGATAACGAGAGTCAACACTGGCACAGCCGTGGCACCACGAAAAGCCATGGTACCTTCTGCAAGGTTGTCTTGCATTCATTTTGGGAGGAAGTGTTCCATAACTCAGGCATGTCCCACCAGCCTACCAAGATGTCATTGCTCAGGCTGCTGCCTGAAAAGGCAGCCTTTCTTAAATAACACAGCTGAAAGATAAATGAGTGGGCCATAATTTAATGAGATTAAATGGACAGAACTTTGGACACTTGTCACAGCTTCTGCAATGCCTCATATCTGAACAAGGAAGAATTGCTAAGTTCAGAAATGCCAGGATCATTAATCAGCCCTTGGATGCTGAGGTGATGTGATATAATGTTCACAGCTTGTAGAATACAGGAATTCGTTTTGCCTCGATCTGCCAATCTATTTTATGTTGGGTTCAGCCTCAATGTAAAATCCAGAGAACTAGAGTAACTGAATTCATTGATCTATGAATATGATCTCTGAAATACCACACAAAACAATATAAAAGGGTAGGATATATCTGGCTGGAGCACTTTTCATGCAAGTTGCAGAGGTAATTCCTCCTTTGGCATTGGCTGAGCTGAGGGTGTCTCTGCCACAGAAGCCTGAAGCTGCAGTAAGCCTTAGGGCCTGAGCTGCTGCCTGTGGAAAGCAGTTCGAGGCTGGAGGGGATGAGAGAGCCGGGAGAGGCGGCTGCTGACACCTACCGGCGCTGGGCACCTGCGCTCTCCTCCAGCCGGGCTGGCCGGGGAGAGCCGGGGGTTCAGCACCGCAGCTGCCCAATCAGCCTTGCTTTCAAAACTGCAGCTCCTTCAGTCCCCGCTCCTCACTTGCAGCACCTCTGTAGTGCCCGGTTGTGCAATAATTCTCATATTTCTCTTTGTAACTCACCTCAACAGCCTGTGGTCTAAACTCTCAGCAAAAGAACGTACTTTCACCTTTGTGTCAGTTCTGCACGATAATGTGGTGTCTGTCTAAACTGAATGCACTGGAACAGCCTTTAAATGGTCATGAAATTGTTTTTTGCAGAACCAAAATGGTGCTATAGAGACCACATAAAAAGCTTTCAGCCCTGACTTTTGTTGGATCATTGTGTTTCAAGGTACCAAGGCAAAACCTTGAAATCCATTTCAGAACAGGATGTTGAGAATGTCCATTGTCTTTCCAAAAGCAACCCTGGCCCTATATGAATTTGGGATTTTGTCAGCCAATAGTGCTAATACTTAAAAAGTGACTGGACAAAATCATGCAGGAAACAACTGCCAAGAACCGTTCAATTCAAGCACATTTACTGGTTTCAAAGATCCTGAGTCCAAAAGTTTTGGAAGCTGGTGATGCCTGATTCTCTGTGCCTTGTCCTCGTGCTTTTGCTGGGGCTGTGACCAGACAGGGCTACTGCACCTTTGGTGAGACCTAGTGAATCTTTCTTAACGGTTAGGGGAATAATATTTTATGTTTTCTATGTTGTAACATCCTTAGATAAATATCACAGCTATCTTTTCCCATTTTGTTGCTTTCAGGGAGCTGATTTGATTTGAATCACATTTTAGAGATGTACTTTGCAATTCTATCCAATGAATAAAAATCTAAAAAGTGTCCCAATATAGGGAAAGGCAAAAGATTGTGTTGCATTTCAAATGCCACATAAATCCATATTTCCTGGCACGCATGGGCTGCTGATTTCAAAATTGTGTCTGATGTGATTAAGCATTTTCTTCATCTGAATTCTACCGCTTGTATTATGTCTGCCTAATTTCCTTCTTTGGAAAGAGATCAATGGAAAAAGGGAATACAGAGAATGTTGAGATGCCCCCTTTAGCATTTAATGTTGTTGTGTGCAGGATCTCAGCTAGCTAAATCTGAAAAAACCAATATTAAATACTGCATTGCTTTAGGGACAAAAGGTGCCAAAAATCAGGTGCCTCACCTCTACCTCTGTTTTCATCATATAATTTTGCCAGGATTTTAGATCTGTTGCTGCTCTATCAGAAGGGTTGTCAGCCACCTGTATTCCTTGATATTTAAAGAACTTAATCCACTCTGCTATGCCCTGTTTCAGAGCAGGGGCATCATCTTACAGCAGTCCTGTGTTTGCCAGCTTTTATCAGTGTTTGCTGTTTTGTCTTCAAGCAAAATGAGTCATTATTTCTGTTGGTATGATTACATGGATCAATTCAGTTTTTCCAATTTGGATCCCAGATGCATCTGAATTGCATTTTTATTTATAGGGAATGATCTAGGTCTGGAAATTGCAAAATGCTCTGTGATGTTTTATTGTTGGAATAGGATGGTCTGAAAAAATTGTGGTTCAGGGTTTTCAGCACCCATAAAAGTTTTCTAAACGAGCTCTATCTTCTCTGTTGCTGAATGCCATTTCAGTTTTCTAATATTGAATTTAAATTGTCTGACAAGTAAGATCTGCAGCTGCTTTACACAATTACAGTCAGACCCAGACCATGATCAGATGTGAGAACTTCCTCTCAAACTGAAAAGAAAGTTCCTGTTACATTTTTTTCCCCTGTGAAGTCCAGTACAGTCCATATCCAGACACCAGTAAATCGTCAGAGACCCTAATGGGAATTCAACAGAGGGAAACAGTTTCTGAGCAGTGAGATTATGTGTGTGTGCTCCTGTTCCCTGTCACAAATGGAATAACTTGATGCTGACATAAAAAACTGGGGTTTGGCAGTGACTGTGAAGTGAGATAAGTAAGGGCTGAAGAGCCAGCCCGTGTTTTTGGGCTAGCTGAGAGCTGAGCAAAGCTGGCTGCCTTCCTTGGTCACCGCAGCCCCGCCGAGCGCTCCCAGCGACCGCGGCTCTCCAGCGGCTGCAGGGCACGGCCGCGGCCGCGGGGCGGCGCTGCACACAACGCTTGGAGCGGGGAGCGGGGCTGGACCGGCTGCGAGCGGCACCGGCCGGGGGGGACCCCAAATTCACCCCGGACCGCAAACTGGGACAGCCTGGGACAGCATCGGCACCGGCTGCGAGCGGCACCGGCCGGGAGAGACGCCTAATTCATCCCCGGATCTGGAACTAAGACAGCCTGGGATAGCATCGGAGCGATGCTGGGCTTGGGCTCCGAGCGGGCACCGGCGGCGGTGAGAGATGCCGAATTCACCTGGCAGCTGAAACACTGACAGCCTGGGTGGGAGGGCAGCGGGAGCGGCTCCAGCCGGGCGCTCACGGCGGTGCTCGGGCTAGCGGAGAGATGCCCTCTTCACTCGGACCTCAGAGAGTGACAGCGCGTGAGCGGCATCTGCTCACCAAAGATGAGCCAGCCTGCACTTAGCAAAAAGAATTCTGGCTTTGGACTTGATTGCAGGGCAACGTGTAGCAGGATAGGCAGTGTTTATTTGGCAAGGCAGTTCTGAATTAGTTGCTAGAGAATACGAAATGTCACACAGATGTAATGTTCTTTTTCCTGCCATCAGTGTAATGCATATGTAGCATTCCAGAGCAAGACATCTACATGGTTTGACAGCCTCTTATAGCAGTGCCCCTGAGAACATTCTCACGCAGAAGGTCAATAGCCTGATTTTTCATGGAAGCCATGCACCTGTAACTTATTTGTGGTTGCACCCACAGATAAGTGTAGTCGTGATAACTGAGAATTCTTTGTTACTCTGAAATTGATGGGTCCTGACAAAGAAATATGTGACTGAATGACCTGAAGTAGTTCAGAAGTTGTAGTGCTATTATTTCTTGCTATTTCAGTAGAGGAATGAAGGGTTCTGTTCTAGGATTGCATGTAGTTACTCCAGATTAGGTCAAATTTAGATGCAACATGAGCTGCCATTTTTTTCTTCATGTGCCTACTTCTAGTTTTAGATGTTCTTCTTTGGAAACAAACCAATATTTACTATACTATCCAGCATAAACTTCTGATACTGAATCACCATGAATGTGTCCAGTGTCTGGCAGACTGGAAGCGCAGCCCACAGATTTGGCAGTTGTAACCATTTTGGAGCACTAAAAATGCACTGAATAAACTGTGCTCAATTCCACTGCCAAGCAAATTATGGGGAAAGTGTGAGTTCTACATATTTCTGTGCTTACTGTAATTTTTCTCTGAGGAGATTTTCAGATGCAAGAAAAGTTTCTCTGTTATATGGGAGTGGTTGAGGAAACAATGTAGAATTATCTTGAGGTTAGGGGAAAATGGTGCACCTGACTTCTAAAATGCAAATGCTGCAGAGATTCTCTGATAAGAGAGCAGATGCAGTTTTGCTGTGGAACCCGAGCAGTGTGTGAGGAGCAGAGCGTGATGAGACCGACATAGCTCAGCCACCAAAGGATCATCAAACACATGAAAGATTGGCAAAGAGAAGGGGATTAGGCTCCTCTCTTTATCCCCTACAGACAGCATGAGCAGCAACAGGCGTGGGTTGCAGCACAAAGCATCCAAGGCACACATTTAGAAACACTTTCTGATGGAAATAGAATAAGCCTGGAACACATTTCCTGTGGTGAAACTGCAGTGTCTCCACCGCTAAAGGTCTTTAAGTGCAGGTAGATAAACATTTGTCTGTCTGGAGTGACCTAAGCACAGCTGATCTTGCACTGGAGCAAAGGGCCTGCGTGACCCCTGGGCTCCCTTCCAGACATAATATTTTATGGAGGGCTTTGTGCTCAGGTTGCAGATGGGCTTCACCCGATTAACTGGAAATGATCCTTTTTGCAACTTTGGTGTTCAGTTCCTTGAGAGTTTGTTCCTTAATCACTTTCGTATGCAAAGCAAGAAGTTCAAGAGCCTTTGTGGTTTCTCATTCCTCTTGCATTCCAAGCATTTGCTTGCCTTAAACTTGATGTACTTTGTCCCAACCTTCCCCTGCTTTCCCCTTCCCGCTCCTTCGAGTGTTAACGCTTTTCACTCGCTCTATCTGGCACACACGGGTCCCTTTTATCAAAGGACTTTCACACCTGAGGCCTCCAGTCACATACTTGCAGTAAAGTAACAGCTTAAAAGCAAATCCTTTTAAATCCTGAGGCCAAACACCGTAACAAACATATCTTCTCAAGGGATCAGTTTCCAAATGTGCTTTTGAACCTAAGTCCCAGCAGGCATTTGGCTTTAAGTGTGTGATAGGACTTCATTTATTTATTTATTTATTTATTTATTGCAGAGCCATTCACCTCCTCCGTCATTGTTCCCATCTCAAGATGTGCTATTTAAACCTGTACCTCTGGTGAATTCTGCCATTGAAGTGCAGATGAGCAGAGTGCTGTTGGGTAGTGAAACATTGCAGGACAAAAAGATATCTCAAAATAAAATCTTATGAGAAAATGTCGCTTCCAGGGAAAATGTGCCTCTGGATTCGGGAGGGAGAGGAAGGGGAAATCATGGGTTAGAGTCAATGTTCTTTGCAAATCTGCTGAATGTGGGACACGGCGCTCAGGCTGTGGCAGTTTGAAGGAGACCTTAGAAATGTGAGGGAGCCTTGTGAAATATTGTGTGAGATCAGCCATAAACTACTTAAGGTGCTCTGCAGGTCTCCTGCAGTGAGGTTACAGCTGAGATATTTATAAATAGTAGTGCCTGGATTCTCAGTTTGCAAACTGGTACCTGTGAAATGAACAGCTTGCCTTAGGAGACAGCAGAGTTCATTGTGTAGAATTATTTCCTGCACTTGCAGATTAATATTAGCACTCTCCAGGGCCTGCTCAGACTCGCAGCTCTGCAGTTTGCAATTAGCTGATGACTTCTGTATTTTCAGTGGGTATTATTGCCTGGGATGTTCAGCCCTGTGTGAGCTCAATGGGTTGTTTATATAATATCACAGTGGTTTCAGTCCACGCTGAGCACTGCCAAACTGTAAAACAAGATCGGGAGCACAGTTCCCTGAGGACAGGGCCAGGTACGAGATAAGGCTTGATTTTAATCTCCCTCTTGTCATCTGGATCTGCTGACAGTTCGTTTTCAGGTGGCTACTGTACTCCAACTCCATCACTCACCTTCCCTTCCTGGCTCTCAGTTCAGCTCAGTCACATTAGGTTGTTATTCTTGTTGATATCGAGTAATCATCAGAACGTGAAGTCTAACATAAAAAATGGCTCCACAGCGTCTTCTTTTTGGATCTTTTTAATTCCTTGTAAATCAGAGCCACTCCAGAACTTCAGTATCTGCTTACATTCTCTTATTCTAGTAAATCTATCTTTTCATTCATACTCTTTTTCCTTCTCACTTGTAAAGGAGGGTTTATTTTTTCATGCTGCAGGACTTAAAGTACTAAGCAATCTCAGTTCTTTCCCTTTCTCTGAAAATTCCTTTATTCTCATTTTACTGAGAAGAGAAAGGGGGATTGTCAGTAGAGACAAAAGTTAGAAAACCCAGTTCTGTAATTCTGTGTAAATCTATCCCTCCAAATACCACTTTTCCATTCGCCCTAAAAACCCCTTGACACTTTCCAGACCCCTGACACAGTTTGGTTACTCTGTGTCCTGTTCCCCAGCTCGATGGAGGTGTCAGGTGAAAATCTGGGGCTTATCTTCAGTACATTGGAACCCTTCAGATTTGTTTCTAACTCAGCTCTTATTCACACATGCAAATCTCCAGCCCCGTTTATCTGATGCTTTAAATTCAAGCTAGTTAGTGTGTTGGAGAGAGAGGCTGAAGCTTTGATTTCAACTGATGCTTGATGTAATTGGCTCTCAGCAATTCAAGTTACCCAGCTTATAAAATGTTAATTTAGCTTCTCTTTGCAGACCAATGCTTTTCAGTTTATTCTTACCCAAGATACAATAGTTTGAAATATGTCATTTCAAGAAAGTAACTCACCTTTGCTGTACCAGGGAACAAAAGGGCATGAAAGCATCCAGACACTGGACTGAAGAAAAGCAGGCAATTCTGAAGATAATCATGAATTTTATTACAATGAATTACAATTGCAAAGCCTTAGAAAGGTATTAGGAACTTTTTTCTAACAAAGGAAGGCAAACAAAAACAAATGCTTAAAGCTAAATGTGCCACAGATAATGCAGTGAGTCAGGACCCTGTCTAAATTTTTGCTGTGTTGAAGATTACCTCAGTGAAGCATGTAAATAATAATTAAAAAAAAAAAAAAAGTTAAAAAGTGATTATTTATTCCACATCTTCTGCACCAAAGGAGGGTGACTATAGTTCAATCCTTTCTTCTTAAGAATCAGAACCCCAAAGGCAATCTAATGTAGCCTAAAGCAACAGATTCATAATTATATTAATAGCCATATGCTCCATTTCAGCTAAGCACCCCCTGGCAGTGTGGTAATCCTCCCTGATTCTGAAAGTTACATAGGAGTCTGCAGATAGAAAAACTAATAGAAATTGAATGTGTAACAGAATAGAAGAGATTGTAACTAAGTTGAAAGCACATCCTTTGGGCACAATCAGCAGAGGGGATATCTGTGGGATATTGAAATGTAAATGAGCTGCAGCACATGAAGCCTATTGTGCCGTTCATTTGTTCGATGGAGTTGAGATCCGTGTGTCAGCTCAGCCCGGTGTTCCATCCCCTCGGTGCAGGGTGCAATGGCCGCAGGCTCGGTGCTCCCGTGTCCATTGCCCCGCCAAGGGAACATTTCCCCCAGGAGCAGCTCTGGCCCAGCTCGGTCAGGGTGTGTGCCCATCTCGTGTCCTGTCCTGATAAACACAGCACCCTGCCATGGGAAATGCCACAAACACTGGGGATTTCCACTCCTTTGGTCGGTTCATTTCTATTCCTTTGGTCTCGTCAGGCAGCACCAGCGTGTCCCCGGAGGAGAGATCTTCCCAGTGCCTCTTTCAAGTCCAACACTTCCATTATTCCTCTTCTGCAGATTAAGATTTTTTTTTGAAGTTGTAACTAAGAAGGGTAAATTTTGAGACAAGTTAAATGCCCAGCTCACTGAACCCTGTGGAAGAATAAAGCCCTCTATCTGCTAGTGGCTATCTTTCTCTGGAAAACATTAATCCCCAAAAGGGCTGGGGAAATGGAAGTAAACAAAACCACTCTGCCAATTGCACAATCAGCTGAAAAGGGGGTTACACGTTCAAAGCTTTGCATTTCCAAAACTGCTAAAGCCCCCTTTGGATTCTTGTAGCAGAAGACCCTCTGGAAAAGCGCATTTTCTTGTCAGGTCTTTAAACAGTCCTCACATTATCAAATTTGCTACACATTTGCAGGTCAATTCTGCAGCATACAGATATTTCTCTGTGAATTGGAGATGTTTGACAAGCTTAGACATTGCCTGTAAAAATACTGAATTATCAGCAAACTTGCAGTTTATCTGCAAAAGTGATGGGATTGACATGAGTGAGCACAGGTACCCGAACTTTCTTCGTCTTTGCACCAGGAGTTCTGTTTAATTTTCTCTATACTTCCAGTCTTCCAACTGTCTGTGCATATGAAAGCTACAAAATTAAGGATTTACTTTCAGGAATTTGTATGGAGACTGTATTTCCTTGGTCTATTCAGCGTTCAGCAGAGAAGCAGGATTTCTAAAAAGGCCTAAGATGTTTTTGAAAAGACACAGGACTGTATTTCAGAAGTGTTGTCACTACTTTCAGCTTCCCGTGATCCCCTGTGAAGCACCTGAGATGAGTTTTCTCTGGCTGTTACCTTGCCCGCAATGAAGGAAGCCGGGGCTGTTAAAACCATCTCTTTCTCTTTCTCCTGCTGTGCTGTGGCCTCAGAGGGGCAGTGTGAGCATCCCGACATTGCCCAGCGCTGAAGCATTTCTCCCGTGCTGGATCCTGCCACACGGATGCTTTTTACAAGGTTGATTTAAAAACAACTATAAAAAGATAGATATGTATTGAGTTTTTCCTTCCCTTACATTCCTTGCTGTCTATTGAACCTAAACACACCTTGGAGAATTCCATCTGAGGGCACTCAAGCACTCCAAAGCCACTGCACTCAGGGATAGAAATGCCCGGCTGACTCCGGGAAGTGAAAATGTACAGTGGGAATTAAAAAGTGAAAGCTCCATCTCCCATCAGTGAATTTGCAAGTTCTCTTCTCTCCTGTGGGATGTCAGGGACACGATTTCAGATAAAGCTGATGTAAATTAGATACCTAATAATCCAGCCAAACCTGCCCTTCATCCATATTTTGTGCTGATAGGCCAGTTCACAGATTATTTTTCTAGAAACTAATAGCTCGATCCTTTTAACAAGGGAAGTTTTTATCATGTTTATTCATGTTATCATGTTTTTTCATCATGGTTCTCTCATGGCTGTATCTCCCTTCTGCCCTAAACTGTGCAGTTTAATGTCATTGTATTTATAACGATGCTGCCTGCCCTTCTCCCACGTTCCTTTTCCTGCTGTCCTTCCTTTGATGGAGCTCATTTTGTTGTCATTCAGCCTATATGCCAAATGTTCCTCCAGTGATGATTATTTTAGATCAAAGGTTATTTTCCACTGGCCTTGTTAAAAAGATAGTAGGGGAGTAATTTTTTTGTTGGTTCCACCACAAAAGTAGCTGCAAAGCAGCAGGAAGAGGGAGTTCCACAAATCACAGCACTTTATTTTTCTTCAGCTGCCCTTATCAATGACTCTAAAGACAAAGGCAGAGAGCCAAATAGAAAAGAGAGGCTTGTTGGTGATTTTTGTTCATTTTTTTATTCTTTAATGAAGATGTGGTATGGCAAAATTAATTAATTAGTGGAAATGTTGGCAGGCATTCTTAGGAGCCCAGAAACTTGGTATGGTTTGATTTTTTTGGACAGATATTTTAAGTTTCTTTCAGGAACTTTCACCTCTTTCTTTGCTGGCATTTACTCTGTTCCACACTGACTTACTTTTTTCTTTTAAATTGTCTGGTTGATTATCATAATTAGGTTAAACCTGTTTTAGCAGCTTTGTTGTCAGAACTGATGAAAGGACCACGGCCCTTACATATTTTCTAGTCAGCAGATCCAATCACAGATAGTGCTCCCTGCAAAGCCTGTGTTCAGTGCTGGCTCCTGGGGATTACAGCTCGGGCAGAATTGGGAACAAGTCAGCAAGAAGTTGCCTGTGAGAAAGCAGTGCTACACCACTGCCTGTCTGGAAGTATCCATTTATGTTATCTCTTTTTCTATTGCGTGTTTGAATGTTTGATACACGTTAATGTTCTAAACAACCTCAGCAGCTCACTGGTTTGTCCTGCCTGTCAAGCAGAAACCTTCCCGTGCCTTTGACTCAGGGTTTGGGGCACCCAGAGTCCCACTGCCCAGCCCTGCAGGGAAATGGATCCTGGGCTGGTGTTATCACAGAAAGAAGGGCCAGCAGTTCAGAGCTGCAGCTATTGTGGCTGGGGCATGTGAAACCGTTTTTAATAAGAATATCCTCCCACATCCATTCAGCATCTGGGCCTCACTAAGTCCTAATGATGTGTAAGAAGAGTTTCAGCCAGGCACAAACAAGTGTTCTCTCCTTATAAAACATGAGCTCCATCTTCCCTGTATTTAGGAATTATATCCTATTATAACAAACAGGGAACAATCACCCTGCTTATCTGTAGTAAGAACATCTCCCATTTAAATTATAAATCTTTTAGAATCCTAGGAACAATTG
Organism: Serinus canaria; assembly: GCF_022539315.1. NCBI lineage: Eukaryota > Metazoa > Chordata > Aves > Passeriformes > Fringillidae > Serinus > Serinus canaria. The sequence goes on from NC_066329.1 coordinate 13,382,560, forward strand.
AAACCAGGAAATCATTTCAGACCTAGACATACAGTGAATCAGAGCCTGCATTACGGTTCTGATTTTAAAGCTGAATTGAAGTCACGGGGCTGTGTCTAGTTAGCACTGATAAGAGTGTGGATCAGAGATGGTCCTGGATGAATGCAGCTCCTGGCACAGGCTCAGTGCTTGCTGCCAATGGACACTGCTGACACATTCCTATCAGCAGCTCCTCGGTGGGACCAGGACACGGCACTGATCAGACACCTTGGAATAGATGGGTTGCTAAAGTACAGTTTCAGAATCTAATTTGAGACAAGATCAACCAAAAGAGAAATCAAATGCCTTTTCTGGAAAAAAACCCACACTGCAATAATGTGAAAGATGGAGAAGAAACTACAGAACCACAGTGCACAGCAAGCCTGCAGGAAAGGAAGATCACTTACCTCTAGCTGCTGAATGGCATTAAGGTGTCACAATGCCTGTGGCTAGCTGCACAGAGCCAGGGAAAGGAGCAAGAAGCTTTGCCACCTTTTGATTTCTCCATTTGTTATATATCATCCATTTATGTTAGTCCTGGCTGGCTTTGATTGGAATCAGAAGCTGCCTTGAGAATGGTGCAGATACATGTTTGGCTTTTCTGCACCCTTACAGCAGTATCTACATTCCCCAAGAATCCTCTAATTCAGAGAAATCTGACAGTGACAGCTAGACTTAGCAGAAAACACTTCACATCCTTTGAGGGATTTTTCCCTTCAGTCTCTGAAATAAATCTAATTTTAAACACCTACATTTCAGCCACAGTTTCTTTGTACAAAACCTCTGTGTGGGGAAAGCAAGGGTTAGGCTGATTGCAACCACTTCACACCTGTTTGATTTACTGAGCATCCCTCGGTGCTCTGCACGGCCAAATAAAGGGCTAAATTATTACAGCTCCATTGTGGAAGGGCAAAAAGACCACAAAAACACAAAAATACCTGTGAAGAAAATCGGGCCAACTGAATTCCTGACCCCAGCTTTACTGCTTTCTTGATTTTTTTACTTTTCTTTAAGTACAACATCCCTCTTATATTCCTTATCCTCTCTAATTTGGCATTACAAAAGGATTTATGCAGTGTACGTTGTCCTTGCTTTTAAATTTACTAGAACAACAACCCAGAAGCAGAAAATCAACTAAGAGAGTAACATTGCCTAATGGGCTGCATTTTAAGGCCGCTTTTTGTTGGAGTGTAGAATAAATGAAAAGTGACAATACCCTGAGAAAGTCCCAGTCATAAAAATACTAAAATTTCCAAGCAATAACTTGAGCTATTCTTGCTCCCTTTCCCCCACTGCTCCCTCTCCAGGAGCACCGGTCTTCCAGCTGCCCGATATTGTGTAAAAAGCCAGGGTCACGTTGATGTCACATCTTTGCTGTGCTCCTCAGCTTCTTTGCACGCTCCTCGGGGTTGCTAGGGTTTGGCATCTGGCTGTTCCCGATGTGCTAATTACAGAGGAATTCGAGCATCTCCGGCAGTCGGCTTTCCGACCGATCTCATTGTTGTAGCTGGGATCTGTAATCATTGCAAGATTTACCTCCCAAAATCCATAGAGTCCGTCCCTTTCTCACTCTGTATGGAATAACCTGAAATGGGGCCTTTCAAAAGAAATTACCTACAGGGGAAAGCTTCCCACCAGAAAATGGTGAAATCCTGAAAGCTGGGCTTTTACTGAAACACTTTGGTGAGTCTGACCTGATGTACAGATCTCATGGGTGGATCCAAACTGAGTCCCATGGCCAGAGCTTTAGAGTGGAACGAGAGACTTTTACTGGCTTTGGTTCCATTCTCTCGGGTAGGCTGGGTTTTTGAAAACTCCATGGATGGATTTATGGATTATGTTGGAAACTGCATTTGCTTAAGTGAGATCTTAATCAAATGAGCTGCTTACAAGTGCAGTTGATAGGATTGCTGCCTTCACTTTCCTTGGTTCTGCATCTTCTCAGGGTTCTAGTGGAATGAGCTGTGGAGAATTCCTTCAGCTCCCACAGGCACTGAAGTCAGCCCTGCACACATCTCCTGACTTGGAGCTGGCTCTGGTGACCTCCACAGGGAATGACAGTGCAGACTGGAGCTGGGCACCTGTGACTGCCCAACCTTCCCACAGGGCAGCATCCAGTGAACCTTTCCAAAAGCAGGGCCCAGTGGTTCTTAACCAATTTAAATCACAAACAGGTTATTTCTAACTTCAGCACAAATCCTTCCCCAGCTCACCCCTTGTGTGGGGTTTTCAGGTGTGCTTCACTCTGCACTGCTGCCGGAGTTTAAAAGGCTCCATACAGAAATTTTTGCTGTGATCACTTCACAAAGCATGTTTGCATAATTCAATGATAACTTGCTTTTTGCTTAACGGCCAATTTTCACAATTTTTTCTTTGTTTTAAAGGAAGGATTGTATACAGCCCAGGAGGATTTTGTAAAAGTGAGGTTTTTGTTAATAGGCTTCAGCTCTGTAAAGGCTTCTATGTGGGCTTCATTTACCTGGCAAGTGGCGTCTCTTGCTTTCAGGGTGATTACCCCCCCCAGAGCTGCTCACTGCACGTCAGGTGCACAAATCTAAAACATTTCCTTAGCTTGTTTATTCAATATACGAGAGACTGGAGGTTTCTCCATAAAGGTTTTTCAGCAAACTGCCACAGGCCAGGTTGCCATGTCTGCCAAAGCCCAGTGAAGTTGCCAGGGCTCTGCTCTCCACCATCCCCGAGCAGCAGCTCCGGCTCAGGCTGCCGGCTGGAAGCCTTGCTGTCCCCCAGACACCATTAACAGCAGACTCTTCGTGAAGGTACATGTCAGGAGATTACATTTTCTTGGCAAGCAAGGTAGCCCAGGGTTAAAAACATCAGAACATCTGCATGCTGGTGTCCTTCAAGTTTTAGCATGCTATCTTCAGGATTATGCCCCAGATTAAAGAGTTTTATTTTACCATCAAAGTTCTATAACGAGAATCTCTTGGAACAGGAAACATGATCTGTTCTGCTCACTGCTCTAGGGGCTTTCTTCATCTTTTCAGGAGTTTGAAAACTAATGTTCTTTGACATTCACTTTGCACTGAGACTTGATATCCAGTAAATCAAAATAAAAATATAAATTTGAGCTCTGGAAATCAAGATTAGTTTAATGTTTACTATCCTGATGCAAATTTGATTTCTCTTCCTGTCTACAGGGGGTCAGTTTTGGGGCAGTACAAAGGTTTGTGTTGACATCTGACTAACTGAAACAATATTTTGGCTAACAAGAGACTGTTTATTTAATGCCTCTCAGTTCATACATATAGCAGAGCCTGTGTATATTATCAGTTTAATTTGCCTTCTGTTTCACATGTGAAACTGCAAGATTTATATTTTTATGACAAAGCTTTTCCCTCTAGTGAGAAAAACACAATGTATCTTGATGTAACTGATATGCCTTTCTTTAGTTAATGACTCCATAACTTAAATTTTCAGTGTAGCCAGAAGCAAAAATTTAAGACTGATATGTTACATATATATTTAATTTTTTAATCAGATTAAGTATCTCGATTGTGATCTGAAAAAGTGTCAAACTTTCCACAAGCAAGCCGTGGAAAGCCTGGCAAACTGTAGAACCTCTTCTCTGTCCCTTCCCATGCCGTTCATCCACATTCTGTGCCTTCAGCTCTCCACGTGCGGCCCCATTGTCCAGGGTGCAGGAGGGTGGAACCACAGGCACCGAGCTGCTGGGAGGACTTTCCCAGTGCCTGGAGTATCAGAACCACTCAGAACACTGACAGCATTTTTTAATTTTGATTTTTGAACACTTTATTTAGCAGGCAGACTCCTCTGAAGCAAACCTCACTGTGTGTTCTGGCAGTGCTTGTTATGCATGGAGTAATCCAAGAACTCTACAAGTAATAATACAACAGGTCCCAAACATGGACCACTGTGCTATTGTAAGACAGCTCCTGTTTTAGAAAGACATTTTTCATACATTTGCACTATAATTAAAATTATGAAAATCACTGTAATAGCAGGATTCCTCGAGGGTAAACAAGTAAAACAGGATTTGCTTTGTTAATAAAGAGTGAAAAAAAACCCAAGCAACTTCAATTCAAAAGCAAAAGCACACACACACAAAAAAAAAGAAACCCCAAAAAACCCCACCCAAAAAGAAAGTAAAGAAAGAAAAAAATACAGTGTGGTAAAAACTTGAGCAGCTTGTTGTGCTCTGAAGGTGTGCTTGGAAACACGTTCATTCAAAAGCAGGCGTACAAACATCCCATCTGTGAGACACAGGCATGCGAGTTTGTGCAGGGCATTTTGACATTCTCCTCTTTCTGTGCTGGCACCAGAAAGACCATTTGTTGATCTTGATCTCAGACTGTTTTAGAAAATGTGCAATTAAAGAGGGTGTGTGCTGGGGGAGGAGGCAGGATTGCTGCAGAGGAATCACTCCTAGTCAGGCTGCTAACCTACTTTTGAAAGGTGCAGAGATTTACTGCTGTACCATGGCCATCAGCTCTTTCATAAAACTGGAAGAAAGGACTAAAAAGCTTCCAAAAAGATAACTAGGTGGAGTTCCTTCCCTGGTCCATGAAGTGAGGAGGAGCAATGCTTTAAGACTGAGTGTGCAGCCTGGCGAGCCCTGTGTTGGAGCAGTACACGAGTTCCCCCAGCACCACGTCCCCAGGGGTGGCTGCAGACTCCAGGGCTGGCAATGTCGGCCTCACACCATGCACACCAAATGTTGGTTATTGCTGTGCTGTGCACAGAGCACAGCCTGGTGTCACTGTCACTGTCCTCTCCTGAGGATGCTGGTACTCAGCACAACGGGACAGGTTCCTTGTGAGCGGCTAACTCTGCCTAGGAGAGCTCAGGCCTTCTCTTCAGCAGGGGCCTCTGTGGGACAGCTGGGGGTGTTTGCCAGGTCCTCAGTCTGCTGAGGAAAAGGGAAAGAGGAACTTGAGAAAATTGAGAAGTAAATACAGAAACTTCAGGTAACTGAATGACTCTATTGCTATAGGGAAATACCCCACCTGAAGACAGTCCCGTCACCCCATATTTCATTCATCAAGCACAAGTTCTGTTAACATTCTACACTGAACAATCCAACTGATGGTCAGATTCCAATGCAGAGCAGCTACTGTTATTTTATGTTACAGATTTTCAGTACCTCTTAACGTCTTACATTTTCCTTTGACTTAAGTGATTTAAGAGCTACAAACAAATAAACATGTAAAAAATTCTGTTGTGTGTGCAGAAAAAACAAAAATACAGATTTAGAGCGACACTGATTTTTTTATATTGTGCGTGTGTGTTTGGATAAATGTTCTTAAAGTGCTCTAAGATGCAGCTTTCCCAGGAATGTTTTCTGTAAACCCTCTGTTGTGGGTGGGCAATTTCGGGGGTTATCACCTTTCCTTTTCCTGCTCTCCCCTAAGTGGGACTTCCTTTGCTGTGGGCAGTGCAGCAGCTCTGCTCTGCTCTACTTGTCGTGTCCCATTTGCTGCCACCCAAATCAAAAGCAGGGCGTTTGGCACATCTCTGAGACAGCTTTTTTTTTTTTCAAAAACAACCTTCCAAGGACATAACTCCACTCAGTGCCATTCTCGGGAGCCAGGCTGCGTTTCTAAGCCCATTTGCTTTATGTGCTGCTTCCTGTTCTTTTCACATTCTCCTCTCTTTTGTCTTTTAAGCCTGAACTGTGGAGATTCTCAGGGCCAGATTAGAACTTTCCTTCCAGGTGAGATCAAAGAGGGTCTGTTAGAGGCCTGGTTGTCTCTTTTTCAGCTAAAAAAAAATAAAAATCAAACTTTCCAACATCTGCTGGAGCCAGCACAGATGTACATGCATCGTAGTCTGGTAGAGATTTAAGGCAAATTTCTAAAGCTGTTCTCAACACCTTTCACTGCCCTTGATATTTTATTTGAAAAGGATCTAAATGCCAAATCTAAGTTTGTGGATTATGACAGAAGAATCAGCCAGGTAGGCTCTTGAATTCCTAATTTCCAGCTGCTGTGTTCCTGTGGAGATACTGAAGTGATTGAGCAAACTGAGATCTGATTCATTACATAAGCACTGAATGTAACTTCTAAAAAGTGTTCATTGGTTATGGAACTCCAGTGTTAAATTCAGAGTGTAGCTCAGGGTCTCATATGGAAAAACATTGGTTTAGAACTGCTTTCCTGAAAGTGTTATCCTATCTTATCCACTTCCTATTTCACAATGTAAAGATTTTCAGTGTCAGGAGCAGCTCTTTTAGGAGTAGGCAATGGATGTAGGATCTGCTCATGTCGGAACTTGCACACAAAACTTCTCCAAATTGCTATTTCTCACCTTTCCCCGCTGCCATTTTCCTATTCCCCCCCTTTCCTCTCCTCTCCTCTCAGGATTTGTATGATTTGTTTTGGACCCACATGGGATAATTTCCTCCTCCTCAGCCCCCAGCTGTGCCCCTCTGTCACACAAATGTCACACACCAACGGGACTGAATTTGTGGGGCTTGGTCTGAACAGGAGGAACCAGAACCGTGCAGCTGGTGGTGCTGAAGCGGGCTAGTGGCACTCCAACACCCATCGTGACAATTGTGCCAGTGGTTAAAAGGAGGGAAACCACAGGGGCAGCATATGGAGAGCACTGCAGAGTCTGCAGATTGCATTTGTACAGGAAAGAGGAGCAGGGCATGACAAAGCCCTGACCTTACCTCAGCTTAGCAGGAGAGAAGGCATGGAGCCTGAGTTGAGATTAAGGGAACCTTCAGGAGACAGACTGGAGAAGCAAAGAAAAAATGAAGTAAGACATGGAATTTTGCCCTCACCTACACAGAGCCCTGAATAAATATTTGATTTTAGTGCAGAGGAAAATGCAATTGGATGAAAGGATTGGAGAAGGTGGGCAAAGACACAGTGAGAGCAGCAGGAGCTTAAGAAAGCAGCCACGTCTGCAGGTGGTTTGGGTTGAGGAGGGCAGAGGTGGCAGCAGCTCTGTATTTATTCCTTCCCTGTCATTACAGGTCATGTGTGTGCCTGTAATGGCATTTCTCTCACAGCTTTTTCAAACCATCATCCTTGGCTGGTAGCATTTGTGCAACTTCCTCATAAGATCAATAACAAAACCACGTTCCTGCTGGACTTCATAAAATCTCAGGAATGTCTCCTTTGGAAGGGTCGAAACTCTGCTGGGAAAAGACAGGATAGGCGTTTGCTTTAGGGTTTCTTTGAGCTGTTGTTACTCTGTGGGAGTGCAGCATAAAGGGTGTTAGCTTGGTAGCTGAAGTTCTGGAGATGGAAGAGTTCTTCCTCCTATGTGTGCTGTTCATTTGATAAACTTGTAATTTTTATCAGCATTTACTTGGTTGTACACTTCCAGCGGGGCAAAGCACAGGTAGGACTAGGAAAACTTAGGGAAATTCTAAGGAAATTCTTCTGATTCTGGAAAAAAATTGTTACAGCAGCTGAAAGTGGTGGCAACTGTGGGGTGCAGTGAGTTAGTAAGAATATATCCTCCAAACCCCTCCAGGCTTTGTGGAGGGTACCAGGCTCTGGCCCTATGACAGACGCAGTGCAGCAAACCCTGGTGGCTGGGATGCACTCTGGATACTCTGGGGTTTTTCCACTGTGTTACCAAAATGTTTATGACCAAAATGCAAATGACAGCTGCAAGGCTTGCAAATGTACACGATGCTTTGAAAGAAGTGTACTGTGTGAATTCCTTGCTCCAATTTATGCTCCCTCCTTTCCCCCTCAGCTATGGACTCCTGCAATTCTTCATTTGAGCCTTTAGCACATTGTACCTCAGACTGCATAAGAAAGTTACTTCAAAGATGTCTTTTGTGCACTGAACTAGATTTGTTTGTTCTGCAGCCAAATGCAAAACCTTCTCCAGCCGAGGCAAGTTTAACTGAGGCTCATCCTTCTGGACCTGCTGACATCTGGGACTGACATCGTGCCCTGCTGTGCCTGGGGATAAGAGGTGAGACACAGTAGCTGTTGTTACACACTGGGTTTGCTTGGCATCTGACAATAACTGGGTATTGCTCCATCCATCAGTGCATCCTGGCAGCCTCCAATGGCCCAGGACTGTGCTGAGGCAGGATCCTCAGCCTCCGTGTGTGCCCCACAGCCTCCCTGCAGGCTGCCTGTGGTACCTCCTAAATGCACTCCTGGCAATGTTCAGTGAGCAGGGCAGGAAGCACCACTCTCTGAATCCTGGGAGAGCATGTAGAAAAGCCAGTGTCTCCTGTCTTCTGGAAGAAGCTGATGGGGTATAGCTGAATTTTGCTAAGTTTCTGAATTTCTCACAATTGTTATGTGAATAAAGATAGTAAGAGTTACCCAACAAAACCTGGATCATGTTTTAGACATACCTCTAGACCTTCTCCCCCAGTATTAGTTTGTGGGATTGCTTTTCCCAGCTTTTCCAGCACATTAGTCTCCACAGGGCTGGTTATTAGTGAGAGGACTCAGAGGAGACATCCCTGGGGAGCCTGAGATTTCTGAGTGGGTGCTCACAGTGGTCAGAAAGGAACTACTGTCGTTAGCTGTCTGTGCTGCTGGCAGGTGAACAGAGTCATTCAGGCACAGAAACATCTCAGCAAGGGTTCCCTGAGCCTGGGCTGCAGCCCTGGCACTTGTCACGGTGTCACCTCAGCTTCTGTAGCCAACAGCAAACACAGGAATTGTTCAGCCACTTCTGCCCTTTCCCTGTCTCTCTTAGGCAACAAGAGCAGGCACTCAGCTACAGCTGACTGGAAAGGGGCACTTGGCACAAGGCCACTGACATGGGTTGTTCTTGCTGTCCTTAGTACAATGAAAATATATATATATGCAAAATGTTGGATGTTACACTCAGAAGAAAAGAAATCTGTAAGAGGCTGTAAGTAAAGGAAAGGGCTTATCAAAAGAAGCACAGTATGAAAGGAACTGTAATTTCAGTTGCCATTGATACTCATTGCTAAACTGGTGATAAACTCATCTGTTAAGGAAATAAATGCCAATGTACTTTTGTAATTTAAATGAGAACTTGTAATATGGAAAATATGCTTCCTGTTCAGATCCTTGAAGGTTTGCTTTGAAATGGGAGTCCCCTGTGATGTCTGTTTCATTTTCTTTTATTGTTCAAGTGTTGTGTCACTGATGACATTTCTGCTGAATGCTGCCCAATTATAACGTTGAACATCTGCACAGGGACATTATCTCCTCCCAGAGGGATTGTGGGAAACAAGCCCATTGGTAAACACAGGAGTAACTGAAATTGTTTGTAGGAAATGCAGTCACTTTGCAGGCTGCCAAAGGTTGAGCTTTACTAACAAAACAGATTTTGCCTTTTATAGTTAGATCAAACATTAAGGGAAAGAAAGCTTTTATCATAAATACGAGGAAAAAGTTGTGGCTTGCACTGTACTTTTAAAAATAATTTTCATGGGTGAGTGGGTGTTGGGGGGGCAATTTGCTTTGATTTAAGGTATGTGTTTGTAATATCCTTACTACATCATTTAGGGCAACATTTAATGTATTCTTTCTGTGAAGTAAATGAAAATCTACGAAAATGCCCAGGATCACATACAATAGCATAGATGTAAATGTCATATATTCAGTCTAAAGTGAAACCATATTATCTTGGTGCCAAGGTTCTGGATTTTTAACAATTCGGTTGATGTTTTAATTCCAATTATGGTTTTTGTGGTCAGACACTGAAATGATTATGCACAAATTTCCCATCCAAGTCGGTGGGAATCTCATGTGTGCAAGTTTTGCAGGCTCGGGGGCATAACCACACACAGGCTATTTCCAGCAGAGCTTTCACCAGAAGCCTTTCACCCAGACCTTTGCAGGGCAGGAAAGGAGGAAACAGGTGGAGCCTCTGTCTCCCCTGCTCAGTGTCCTTGGGGAAAAGGCAGGAGAGGAGATGAGATGGGATTCATTCTTGCTTGGTCATTAAGGTTGCCTTGATGAACTCAAATCATACTTAGCTACAGTAAAAGCCAAGAATTTATGTCTGCATTCCTGTTTTAATTTTATCTTTATATGTTGGATTAAACAATAGCTTGTTCTGATCCTGGCAGTATTATAAATTTTGAATTATTCTCTTTAATTTCTTTCACTGACCGCTGAAATGGTCTGCAGCAATGTCCAAAATGCTCAGTTTGAAGTGTCATTGAAGTGTTTAGGACTGTTGCTGTGGAACGTTGTTCCTTAATTCTTCCCTGTTAACTTTTATGAGGGATATAGCCACTGAAATGGGTGGGAGGGATTCTGTCACACAGGAAGTATTCTAAATTTTCTTAATGGCTAAATATCGAATGCCTCCTTTGTTTTGATTTATCTCAACAATATATCTGTCTGCAGTTCCCCCTCCCTCCCCAGCCCAAAATGAATAGTTCTGCTGTTGAAATGAGAGAAAGTATGTTTCTACGTCTTGGAAATAGAACTAAAAATACCTGCTTGACCTGTGGGCTTGCAGACAGCTCGCAGTGGTGGTTAACACGAGCCCCCTGCAGAGATCAAAGCCTGGCCCCATCCTGCTGCAGCCCCGCCGTCAGTACCTTGTTGTTAGGCAAAGAGTGAGAGACTGCTCCCCTCTGCCGTGGAAAAGCAATGTTTATTTGATCTTGGCCCTCTTCTGAATAATTTCGCTAAATCTAATTGCTCTTGATGTTTTACCCAGTACATCACGGGCTTTTTCAGAAGTAGCTCTTTATGCAATGGGTGAAGCTTCAGAATACAGTAAGGACCACTTCAAATATCTCTCATCAAGGCAAAGAACTCTAGATAGATTACTGCAGATCAATCTCTATAAACCCTGCAGAAACACTGAGGCTCTTTTAAGTTAAAATGTACTTTACAGAACCCTTATGTTGTGAAAGGTGAAATACTCCACACTTATTAAGAGAGTTATCATGTGAAAAGACCTAGAGAGGGCTGTTTAATTCACTGGTTTCTGTCAATTTATGATGAAACAAAACATATTATTAAATTATTTCCAGGGTATTTATTGCCATGCATTAAGATTTTATGTTACCACAATGTGAACTTCCTGCATGGCGAACGCCAGCCCTGGTTCTAACAGGAATGCTGCTGTTTCTGCCATGTGTTGCTTGAGAGGAATCAAGAAATTTGACTTCTACTGACAGCCAAGGAGGGCTTTGCAGTGGGCTGGGACCTTTGCTTGCTGCAGACACTTCTGCTGCCAGGCAAGAGACTTAAAAAGTTTGCTGCACATCCCTAAGAGTGAACCCATGAATGGGAATGACAGGTGGCAGGAGTTTTCCAAGTAGAAATCTCTGCCAACTGAAATTGTGCTTCACTGAAGGGTTCATAGTGTATGATGCCACCAGGTGATGAGCAGGGGTGGTGGGTAATGCTCCCCTTCCCATGAGACTGGAGCAATTGGGAAATATGGGTCCTGTTCCAAAGGCCACTGCAGGTTTGATGGCTGGCACAACCTCCGTGCTTTCTGTCGTGCAGTTCTTGAAGAGCTCTCCTTCCTGACCCTTCAACACCACGCTGGTATCCAGACTGACATTCCAGTGAATCCCTGTCGGGGCAGAGGCTGCTTCAGGCAGATTCAGACATGCAGGTGACAGATTGTCCCCCCTGGGCAGGAGGACAGCAGCTGCTCAAGCACCATTTGTTCCCTCCATTTCTTTTGCTGCAGCCAAAGGAGCTGCTAGGTTAGGTGGGTGTAGAGTTGATTTGGGGAGGAGAGTGATCAGGAGGAGCTCTGCAGCAGCAGGAGCAGCTGTCAGCTCCATCTTTCAGCAGCTGCAGGAGCAAAACCACCATTAGGCAAGGAAGGGCTTTTGGTCCCTCCTAGAGACAGAAGGGGCTCACCCCTGCCTTGGCTCAGAAGTGGCTCATTCTGTGTCCCCACCTTCTCTCATTCCACGGAGCTGCCTCCTGGGGCCTCTTTCTGCAGCCCCCAGCTGGTTATTGGCTGGCAAACATTCCCAATTTCCTGCTCTCTGAAGACAGTTCTGCTGTACCTTGGGGCTTGATCAATAAGAGGATGGTTTTATATCTGTGTGTGCTGTCAGTGTACCTGGAGAGAGGATTTCACGTGGATGGGCACTGTGCCTCAGCTCTGGACCAGCACAGCTGCCTGGGCTGGGCTCAGGCCTTGGAGCACAAGCAGATCTTTTGCTGCTTCTGGCCTCTGGGGAAAAGAGAACTCTTCCCTGCACTGAGCCTGCCTATTTAACGAGTAAAGGAATTCAGATCAATAAAAGAAAATAGCAGCAGATCTGCAGGAACTCCCTCGGGCCAGAGGCAGCATCTCCCATCCTTGTACACTGATTTGCTTCTCTGCACTTCCAGAAGAGCTTTTCCACTGCTGCTGGAGGCTGCACCAGGTTCTTCCTCTCTGCTGCTCAGGGCACAAGCTCTGTCTGGGCTTGGCCTCTCTACAGGACTGAGTTTTGTTCTGAGGTGATGAAGTGATCCCTCCTTTACACCCCTCAGACTTTCACCTCCCCACTTGGTTTGATGGGAGATTTATAAAGACAGAGCTCCTCTAGTCATCATCTTTGGCATTTATTTCAACATTAGATAGAATTTGTGATTAAAATCATGACTCTGACACATTAAACCAAAGTTCAGTGTGAAAAAAGCAGCTTTATCTTATAAGTGTTATGATGAGTTCCTTTATTTCTTGGTTTTTCAAAGCTCCTCCCCAAAAAAACTTTTTAGTTTAAAGACTTTAAATTCAAAACATTTATTAATAATGTAAAGGGCTGCCTGCCACTCAAAGCTATAAAGAAACTCTAAAATCAAAGTGAAATAGTTTCTTCATCAAAGCAAAAAAAAATCCAACTACAACTTTGGTACAAGCTTTGGTGGTGCTTTGCAGTGTTTTTCAGCCCACTTAATGAATCCAGAGCCAGCCCTCAACACACAAATTTGCAGCCTGTCTCAGCTGGTCACTGTTAACCTGGATGGTACAAAGTACTGCAGTTTCAATTTTCTGGATTGTGTTTCTAGTTACATTATTGATTTGTATGTGAGTGTCAATGAATCAATTATGCCCAGCTCTTTTAAAAGTCCTCAGTTCCTGCTGCTTTAATACATGAGTTACCTTGGGAGAAACACCTTCACTCACCGAAAACCTGCAGCCTCCAGAGGGTTCTGAAAGACTGAGCACCTTGCTGGGTTTGGAAGTGGTGCCTTGGAGCAATACCACACTTGATCCAGGAGTGAAATGTCTCTAAGTCAGCCTTGGCTGAGCCGTGTCAGCACCTTTGAGCAAGGTGAGCTCTGATGGGCACAGGAGAGCTCAGCCTCGCTCACACCAGCTGAGAGCCACCGGGGGAGCTCCTGCGAGGACCAGCTTGCACAAAAACCAACCTAAGGCAACCTCAGGAGAAAAGGTGGCTGGCAAAATGCTCTCCTTGGTGGAAACCAGCGTCAAGTTACGTTTCACTACTATTTGTTTGCTTTGGAAAGGGGGGCTGGGGATTTTCACCTTGTCCTTAGGGCAGCAATTTGCTCACCTTACACCTTCCAGTACTGAAAACATTTGTTCAGATTACTGTGTTCTCATTTGATTTGTTCTCTTGTTTCTATAGAGGTTGTTTTTATGCAAAATCAAGGATAATTATTGGCACAATTTGTTCTGCACTATAGATTATATCAATCTGCCTGGGACATACAGTAGAAAATTGGGTTTTTACATTGCCTGACTGAGGTCCTGCTCCCAGGAACTTATTGGGAAGATTTCTGGGATAAGTCAGAACAGCAACAAAAGAAGCAAACAAAAAACCCCAAATGAACCAAACACCCAAACTCTACCAACACATAGCATTTTACAACACTGCATCTATAGCCAGAATTTGAAATTTAGGTTTTTTCCAGAATATCCTTATTATAGAAGAGTTTAGCCACATACTTACTGTGCTGAATAATCTGGGTAGGGAGGGGAATCTCCTGGCAGCATTTCAGTCACAGCCACTTCCCTCTGAACTCATGGAAATACAGAACCAAGGCTGTCATGCTTATAACCACATTCAAGAAAGTACTAAAGATTTTGAAGTGGTTTTTCAATATTTATTTATTTTTATGCATTACGTCAGACATATCACCGGGAGCTTTTTATGCAATAACTAAATTTAAATGCTGAGGCACTTTTCACATAATTCTGTCGTGAATGGTGACATAAAATACCTTTCAGGATGGCTGAAATCATCTATTTTTAGGTCCAGCAACACTTAAACGCCTAGCTGGCACTTTGTGAAGACATTTTTTAATTTGTGACTCTCTTTGTGACCTGCAAGAAGAGTGGAAATCATCAGAATGAATTTGCAGCACCAGGCTTCCTGTTTACATTGTTCAGGGGTAGTTACAGCTTGTTAACATGGACTTGCTGTTCATGGCTAATGATCCAATTGAGTCATCTCTGTGCAGTTCTCAGCCATTTAAAACTGTCGTAAAATAACCCAAATAATGGGATGATCAAAGCAGTGCAGCCGGCTCTGCATGAGAGTGTGACTGCAGCATTTGCAACCATTACTATGGAGTACTGTAAATATATTCAGAGTACTACAAAAGGGAAATTCAGGTTACAAAAACTGCAGTTCAGACCAGGATAGAATCATAAAATAAATATTCAGCTGTGCTTGAGGTCCTTGACTATTCCCCTAAATGCCTGTGGGTGAGTGCTGTGATGTGCCTGATTCCCAGTGAACAGGTACCCAGCCTTGTTTGAGAATGAGGGTTCATTAAAGCATCTCAAATCAAGCACACCAAAAGGGAGATACAGAGAATGATTAGAAGCCTTTGCTGGGTTTTATTGTTTTGGTCTTTTTTCTCCTTCCAGTTGGCTGCTTAAACCAGGTGATTTTGGCTTTTCCTTGTGAGAGCTCCATGTGCTTAGCTGGCTCTGGATGATTTCAGAGTGTGTTCTATTTTCTACAAAAAGCTTTTGGTTGTCGTTGCACAGAGTGTTGCATAAGTCAGTGATAAATCAAACTAATATATTTTAAAAACTAAGCATTAGGAGTTTTATAGTTTAAAAGAAATCACAAAAAGCACAAGGGCTGACTTTTTATCACCTCTCCTTTGAGACCCAGTTTATTTCATCACTGATGTGAAGCCCGTAGTACAAAACAAGATGACCTGTTTTCATCCCTGCTATCATTCCACTCCAGTAAAAAGCCTTATGCCAGGAATGAATTTGTCCTTGTAAAAAAGACTTGTAAAAAAGGTCTTCCCTCCTCCCAAGAGGAGACTGGGACTGGATTCTGTCTGTTTTCATCAAGTCTCTTTATCTCACATCAAGGGGAGCTGATTGAACAGAAGGAATTCCTAATATGAGTCACTTGTCATTCAAGCTCTTCTGGTTGAGGATGCAGCGTTTCCAGCTCTGTTTGGCACAGCCAAACTCACCTGGTTCAGCCAGCCCAGCCACAGTGAGCTCTGTGCCTGTGTGGGACAAACCCTTCTGGAGGGGTTTGAGATGTGAACAGAAATAAACCTCAGTTATGGTGTTTCCTTCTGAATTCCTTGGTGTGCTGGGATGGATCTTCCACGTTTCACTCAGCAAGCACTCCAAACCAGGCTGCAGCAGCATCCCAGGGATAAATCAAGGAAAGCATGGCTTTTAGATTTTAGTAAGCCTTTAGATGGAGGGGTTTGGATTGGTATGTGCTCCAGAACAGAACTGACTGGATAGATCTCTCAACAGAGAAATCACAGTTATTTTCTAGGCATCAAACTGATGGGTACTAAAATGCTTCACTAGCTTTTATATATATATCTATATCTATATAGCAATTCTATAGCTATTTTACATTACAGGGGAGCTTGCTTCTCTAAATACATTAAGTTCTTGTAGCTCTCTCTGGATCTTATCACCAAAATTCTTCAAAGGTAACTTATGGGTAGACTTTCACTTTCATTTCTTCCCATCAGTAGGGGAAATGTTCAGTAGAGGCAAAGAGTACCTTTTTTTTAATGATCATACAAGAGAAGCGAGAGCCAGGAAATATGTAACATGATTGCAGTCATCATCCTTGTCACTTTTCCATTGTTTACATTTCTTGCTGTGGTGAGAACCTTTCCAAAACCCTCTGAAAAAAGCTGCCACTGCTGCTGGCCAGAGTCAGACACTGTCAGTGTCTGAAAGGGACATTGCTTAAAGGTACTGGGTAAGAAGAACTACTAAAATGTTGTCCTGTAATTTATTTCAGGTTGAGTTCAGGAATTTAGAGGGAAAATAAGTTATCTAAACCAAGCTGGGGTGATAAATCCTGTAAGTTTGTAATAGATCTGGGTATTTTTTGTGTTTTCCTTGAGAAGGGCATTGCAAAGTGCAGATGTGAGGGTCGTTATCTCAATGACCCTGCAGAAGTCTGGGCAGTCACAAAAGCTTTCTCACACAGCCAAACTGTCCTGGGAGAATCTACTTTGCTCTTGAGCTATAATGCCAAACAAATGCTTTTCATTAAGGATCTGCATGATACAGGATCCCTCTAAGAAGAGGACTGGGCCTTTGAAATGTAAACAAAGTGGCTCCTCAAGGTAACATCCTCTGCCTTTAATTGAATCTGCCTTGAAAACAGCACTTGGCAGAAGAAAACAAACTTTTACTGGCACACTGCTGCACCCCTCCAGCTTCTACCTGACCACATTGCTATCAGGGGAGCTTGTAAGAAAATGGATGCTTTTTCCAAGTGCTGTGAATGGTTTTTTCTAAGCCTTATGCTGCTGTCACAAGGTTTGACTCAGCTGAGAGGTGCCAAGGAGTGAGCAGGAGGGTCTGAAGAGCAGCAGCTCTGCTTGAACATCCCTCCTGGCCTTTGCAGCATCACCTGCTCAGTGCCAGCTGGGCACGTCCTGGACCTTGCAGCTCATGCACGAGCACCAAGCCCAAGCTCTGGGTCATTCTGACTTCACAGCCCACGCCTGTCCCTCCAGCTCAGCCCTGGGGTTATTCCAGGGAGGAAGACATAGCAGGGCTGAGGGCATTTTTCTGCTCTGTCACTGTCTGAGCCTTGACTGTCAACAGGTATTCAGTCCCTGCTACAGGAATAGAAATTTATGGGGATTTTTCTCTACAATCACAGCTTTACAGATCTAAAAATAACCAAGCCCGAGTACTCGTACCAAATTATTTTACAAGATTCCGTCTGTACCTTATGACAAAGAAGTACAGATGTTAAAGGTAGGATGAATGCAATTCCTTTTGCTCTGGAGACCAAAAGTTTAATCTCATCAGCTGAAGTTTTCTCTTTTGTGGGGATTTTTATTCAGAGTGCAGTAAATGCTCCAAGCCTTGGAGAAGAATGTGTTTTGACTAATTTCAGTTTTATGGGTGTCAGTTGAGAATACCATGTGTGTCTCGATGGCAGAAGCTGCTTCTTTGTACTTTGTGGCCTCATGGTTCACATCTTGTCAGAGCAGGGGTGGCTTTGTCAGTCTGAGCTATGTCTAATGTTTACTGGAGATTTTACACCTGGACCATGAAAGCTCCCTAACAAACGGGGGCTGATTTCAAGCACAACATCCTCAGAATTTCTGTTTGATTCTGAGGCTCCTGTATAAGCAGCAGAAGGGCACATGCCAAACCTGACAATGAATTCAAAAAACCATCTAGAGCTAAACCCCAATCTCATACATGTAATGGGAAGGGATTTTCTCAGAATTTTCTTTCTGCTCACTGCCATGGTTTACATCCTATTATGGATGGGAATGTGCTTTCCCTTTCCTTTAAGTATGCAAAGTCTTGGTAGCAATTTTCTACTTTTTGGTAGCTTTGTACTAAGCCCAAGAGCTTTCCTGAACAGACTGGGAACAGTTTGGGAAATGTGATTTTCAGCTGAACGCTAAACTGGGGCTCCCTTGGATCATTGCTGGTGTTCTGGGGGCATCTGTCTTTGGCTGGGAATTCAAACAGTGAAAGCCCCCAGAAAACAGAAGGTTCTTAGAGGAAGGAAAGAGAGAAAATGCCTGAACACTCACAGCACTGTGGGAAGCACTGCCCAGGAATCTCTGCCTCGCTGGGGGAGCAGGAGCAGGCAGAAGCTGGGCTCTGCTGAGAGCTGCTGTGTGTGTGAGGGGAGCCTGAAGTGGGGCAGGTCCTCCCTGCTCTGCCTGAGCAGCCTGGAGTGACCTGGGAGTGATCATCCCGCTCCCTTCTCTGCTTGCACTGCCTTGGTGCCCTGCTCTGGGCAGGAGGGTTTGCACTGCACGTGTGGGCTCGGCACCTCAGGCTGGTACCTGGCATGCTGTGCCACAGGGAAGGCTCAAGGGCAGCACGCTGCTGTGGTGACCCTGGAAGGGCTCCGTGGAACCCCAGTTCTGAACTGAATACCTCCATGGTGTGCTCTGTGCCTGCAGTGGGGGAAGGGGGATGATCAAAGGAGATGATGATCAAGGATCTTATTTCTCTGCCTTATCTAGTTCTTGTTGCTACATAAATAATGCAAATATAAGTGCAGTCACAGGGATCCCAGTCTTCCCTCAGCTATGAATATATTCTAATAGATTTAGTCAATTATAACAAAGATACAAATACGACAGAAGTCTTTCTTCATTACAGCAGAGCTTCTACAACAATTAAACAGCTCCAGTAAACCTAAATTCTTCTTTGAAAGGTTTATTGTGTGAACACTAAGCTTTGTACCGTTCTGGGACCCGAATTAAAACCATCCGTGGGGCAGTGGCATTTCTGGATAGGAATGGGAAGGTGGGCAGCTTGAAAAGAAAGAACAAAGTCCTGGTTCCAGTGGCTTTAATTTGTTAAAGGTCTTGTTAGGGCTATAAAACTTTACCAGGTACTGTAGTTGCTTAGTTTAAGGAGGGAGGTCTGCTCTGGCCATTCATACCAAGAGGTTGTTTCCATTCCCAGCCTTGATGTTTATAGGCTGTCGTGTGTTGAGCTAGTCCTGGGCCGTGAGTTTATTGAATATTTTCAGAGTTTGAGGTTGCCTTTCCTTTCTGCCTTGGATTTTCAGTAACTACTGGAACCTGAACCAGTTCAATTGAATCCGTAGCAGCATTTTGTATATTCTTTTGGAAGAGAGAAAAGGTTTTGTTTTCTTTTTCTACCATGTAATAATTCAAAAGAACAAAGCAGTCAGGAAGCACAGCATTTTTTCCCTTCTTCTAAGCACCATCTCCTTCTAATAACATGCTTAATATCTCTAGCATTCATCAAAGGATTATTTAAAAGAAACAGAGCCTGTAGGTGTGATACTAATTACATATGTGAAGATGGATGTTGTGCCAGGGCCAAGTGTCTGGATTACTGGTGATGAATGGGAGAGGGTAAGGCAAAGCCAAGGCCACGCCAGGAAAACTCTTCTGCACCTCAACTTGCTCTTTGGCAGTTGCACTCCCAGAGTTCACAAACAGCCATTTGTCACACTCTGAACTGGGCATGCAGAGGCTCTGAGCTGTGGGCAGTTCAAGGAAATGGAGAGACCCTCACTTCAGCAGGCTTTGGGCAAAGGCACAGACCAGTACACAGACAGGTAGAACACTGAGTCAAATTTCATAAAAATATAACATTTGCACAAGGACGTGCTGGAAAACAGCCTGACAGAGCTAGTTGCTCAGCAATTGTCCTTTTTGGGGATAAATGTCACTGTTAAATGTCTCAGAAAGAGCCCTCTCCCCAGAGCCATGGCCACAGCTGCAGTCTCTGAGCCAGTCCTGCCTGGTGGAGCGGGGCTGTGCTCCAGCTCCTCACAGCTCCCTGGATGAGGAGACCTTACCTCTGCAGGGAGTGCAAAATACAGCACTGCACTCAGCCACAGCTAGCCTCGGGTTTCACCCACGAGAACTGGAAACCATAACTTGCAACCTGAGGATAAACCTTGCAAGCTCCAAGGGGTTTCTCATCCCGAGGAAAAAAATCCAACAAACATTTTGAGTTTTCCAGGAGCTCTTATAAGTTTTGAAATCAGTTCACAGGCAATTAGAGCAAACAGAAAGATAAATCTCAGAAAGCTAATGAGAAAAAAAAAAATGCAACTTCAGAGAAGTTCATATGTGGCCTTTGGAATGCTTTCCTAAATTCATGCCTTCTGCAACTGCTCTGGCTTCAGTGAACTTACAGAAAAAGTAAGTTTGAGCCATTGCTTAGTACATCTTGTAGTGACATCTTAAGCTGCCACTCCGGTTCTCTTATCACCTGTGTGTAAGGAATCTGACAGTCTGTGTTTAAAGTATTATTAATAAGACTTTTAAATTACACTTGTGCTTGAATGAACTAAATGCTCCCACATGACAAATTGATATGAATGGTTTTAATAAACAGAAAATGAGAAGTAGGTTCATCTGTCCCTGGGGGCTTAGCTGGCTCCATTCATTCTTTTATTAAATCTTGTCTGTAGGGCCCTGTTGTCTGCACTGATTGATCACCTGGCTCACCCATAAACCCGGGGCCCTCCTGTGCTCCCGTTTCACAGGGCAGGGGGATCCCAGGCTCAAAGCATCTCCAACAACAAAACCCATTAACAGAGACTCCACGGACCAAAACTTTCCCTGGCCACACAAAACTCTTTCTCAAGGGAGACTGGACAGCAGCAGATGAGTCAGAGCTCTCACAGCTTAGACCCTATTTTGTCAGGACAAAATGCTTCCAGCTCATTCATTTGGCAAGAGATTAGAAGCAAAACAAAATTAAGTCCACGCTTCTTTTATTTCCCTCTTAAAGAAGCCCAAATAACCAAACACTGAAATGCAATAGTAATAAAAACAAACTGAACTATAGAAACAAGAGCAATTATTCCTCTTTCCCCTGTTACAGATATCCCCCACTACTTAATAGCAGGCTTTTGTTTGGAATGAATGCTATAAAGTTTATGACCTATGTCAGCAAACATTCATCATAAGAGGGAAGAAGGGATGTGTCTGTCCTCTGCTTTACCTTTGCAGAGCATTTTATAAACATTTGTTCTAGAATGGAAAGAGATTCTGCAGGAGTACCTGGGGCAAGTAGAAATGGGGAGGTGATGGCAATTGTATTATTTCACTGTTTTGAAATTGTAAAGTAAAACTGAAATTAAGTAACCAATCTGATGGTAAATCTGTATTTACTCCAATAACATAAACTATCATCTAATTGAATTTCAAGTTGAATTTTTAATAAACCCAAAGCCAAGGACAGTGAAAACATTAAAAGCAAATTCTAGAGTCCATAACTGAACAAAATCAGGATTGCTGGAGCAACTTCCCATTTATGTCATGGACTTTGAATGGCTGCTTTTTAATATATTCTGTCTTACAGACAGAATTTAAGAGGGACCCTTTTTCTTATGGTGAAATTCTTCAGTGTGCAACTCTTTGGCATTACTGAAAAAGCTTAAGGGGTGCCCAGGCCTCGCTCAGCCCCTGCAGAGAGAAGATGTGAATTTACAGCAGGGGAGTTATGCCTGACCTGCAGTAGCCAATTCTGATAATGAACTGCATGCCTTGGGTTCTCCTGTCACATCTGGATGGATGCACATCTGTCACTGCAGCAGAGGGTGAACTGTCCCACCCAGCTGCGTGAACCAATGCTGATTCCACAGGAGGGAGGTACACCGTAATGACCTCAGGTATTGATCTAAATATTGATCCCATCAGTGACTGATGGTGACCATGGAATCGATTTTGATTCCTTAAATCTTATCCCTAGATTAGGGCAGAGACACCACTTTTCCTGCAGGTTATCAGAGATAACCATCTCTCCTGACGCAGGCAGACAGAGATGCTTGTGTGTGTCTCAGACAGAGATGCTTGTGTATGTCTCAGAGCTCCTCCGTGGCCTGGGAGGGGAGCTGCGTGCCCTGCTCTTCTGGGCTGTCCCTCACCCTTGAGCTGTGCTGGCACTGTGGCCTCCAAAGCTGCATTTGAACATCCCCTCCCCAGCTACCAAGTGCTGACTCTGTGTAGGGCAGCAAGAGATCTGATGGTGACTTCCATGGCAGCAGACCTGGCCTTGTCTGTCTGAAAGCCATCCCAGTTCCTCAGAAGGCTCCTGCTCGTGGGGCTTGCAGGGCTTGGTTCACACTTCCCTTGGGTCTGCTCCTTTATGATGCTTGGACAAAGGAAATGTCAAATGCTATGAAGTCAGAGATTTAGTATTTTACACTTTAACATTCTCGTTATATATGGGAACACTTCATGAAGCAAGAGGCAGAAAGCAAGAGTATCAGGCAGACTGAAAGTAAGTAGCTTGAAATAATAATCATTGGGAGGGAGTACTTTGATATTTGGGTGGTAGTTTGCCAACCAGTGCAATGGAATGTTACAATGGAAAAGATGACAACATCAAGATTGTTGTCACAATGTCTGATTGTTATTTGTGCGTAATTGAAGGAGTAACCTAATCTTCTGTGCTAACACACATCAAAAAAAGGAAACGGTATTGCCAAAGAGGGCAGTTTTATAATTTCCAGACTGTCCTCACAGTACAATTTTTTGCCATTCATTCTGTGTATAAAGTACAGGTTCAACATAGCTCATCTGCCTTCTCTTCAGGACTTTTCTCCGCCAGCCTTCTGTACATCCATTGGTTTCATGTTCTCTATCTGTGTATCACCAGTAGGTGACGGATGCCATGTGTCACCATTTACTACACCCTTGCAAAGAGATGTAGTTCAGTTAATACTTGGGGAGATAAATGAAACTGCACTTTCAGAGCTATGTCTGTGCAAAGGAGTGACCATCTATTTTCAAAACATTGTCCTGCCCTTTTTAAATTATATTTACCAGTCCAAAGCTGCAAACCACTTTAATAAGCTCGACATAATCAATCCCAGACTAGCAAGAACTTCAAGTATCTACAAGTAGCTCACCCTTACCAAAAGACCCTGTAGGCATTTCACTGCCTGACACATGTGCACATAGGTATTTATTTATAAAACACACATGGCTGTACATATGTTATAGGCCTCTATGTTACAGTGTTTAGGTAAACAGTTAATTCAGTTAGCCTTTCTGCTGTTGATGTATAAACAAATCTGCATCCAAGAACAGGCTTTCCATGGACAAGGGCTGAGCAGCTCACTTGGGGAGCTGCAAAAAAGAGCTGCAGAGGGCTGGCCTTGGGTTTGCAGGGATGTACAGTGTGTGTGCTCAGACAGGGGGATGCTGCTGTGCTCCAAAGAGAGCACCTGTACAGGTGTGGCACGCTGCTCTGAGCATCCACACGGGCACTGTTGGGAGACACCGTTCCAGGAGCAGCAGCAGCAGCATTGCTGTGCCCCGTGGGTGCTGAGGCTGGGCAAGCAGTGCAAGGGCATTGCCCAGGGCATGGTCCAGTGGCTGCAGGAGAGAGCTGAGCGAGGGCACAGCCTGGCACAGCAGGGCACAGCTGGGCACAGCCAGGCACAGCCTGGCATAGCCTAACACAGCCTGGTGTAACTGGGCACAGCCTAACACAGCCTGGCCCAGCCTAACCCAGCCTGGCCCAGCCAAGCACAGCCTAACCCAGCCTGGCCAGGCCCAGGAGAGCTGGGCAGACAGAGGCTCCCCCAAGCCAGCAGGTACCCACGGGGTCTGTAAAGAAGAACCTTCCCCTGGCTCCTGAGCGGGGAATTGTGACAGCAGGCTGGCACACCCACCGGGAACAAAGCTGCAGCAGGCCTGTCAGCTGCCCCGGGCCATCCCAGGAGAATGAAGGATTGAAAGGTGTGCTGGGGGATGATTCATACACCTGAGGCTCAGACCAGGTGCTCTGCAATTAACTGCATTAACCTGCAGCTGGAGAGAGTTCAGAGCCAAGGTTAGCTATTCTCAGTTCAATTGGATTGAAATCTGTACTGGGGATTATATTCAGTTATTTATATGGCTGGGGGTTTTTTGTTTGTTTTTTTGGCTTCTTTTTCTGTCTGGTTCTGCTGAGAGGATAAAAAAAGGGTGTGCTGTCTGTATGTTGAGATCTAATAATATTTAATGCAGAGTATACAGCAATTCTCCTTCTAAACTTAGAGGGAGGAATCACAAAATGACATTTAAAGTTAGGATGACATTTATTTGGAATATCCACTGACTTGGGGTAGGTGGAGGGAGAGAGATGGCTTTGAAAAGCAGAATGCTTACAGGGATAACCCTTTTTCAGTTTTACAGAACATGGCAGGGCTTAAAAAATGTGCCTGCCTTAGCACATGGACAGACTACATGATCTCTTTTGAAATCTGCACAGGATCTTTTTACCCGCTGGGTTTAATTTCAGAATCCAGTAGAGTCATTAAAGAAAATAAAATTATGTTTGTTCTTTCATCTGGAGCACAGAGCAGTATCAATTTTTCATTCCCTCCTCCTCTGCATTCCCACTTTCAAAAAAAAAAAAAAAAAGATGTATAGATGGAGGAATTCACCCTATAGCTCCCCTAAAATTTCTGGTCTCCAACAGCTGCTTTGAATTGATTTTGTATACATGGTTGCCTAATGTGTGCAGCATGTAACAGTGTTCCTGTGCTCTTGAACGGGAGATTGCCAAACTCAAATCTATGTGTGCTGAACTGGCAGCGAATCCAGGAAGGTCTGGCAGTACCTTCCCAAATGTCTGAGCTCTCTGATCACTCTCCTGTGGAGTAATGGGGCATTCCAACACAGCACTTCCTGTTCACCTTCATCAAGCAGAATATTTTTCATTTAAAGACAGGGAAAGCACAGAGTTAGACAAGGGGCTGGAGGACACAGAGACATTTCCAACACCAATATCTCATTATACTTTACCGTGCTGTTGGCTGTGCATTCCCTATCTGGTACAAGTATTTCAGACTGAGCAGGTCTTTCCTCCCACTGTGTGCTAATCACTTCCATATAATAATAAGTTAAATAGGAGAAAAGACCTCAGAACATCTAAGACTGATACAGATGTACCACTTCCTCCCCATATTTCCTACTGGTGTAACTGCACTGTACAGGAAAGTTTTCTGTGCCTCACCGTGTCCCATGCTGGCAGTTTGTGGGTTTGAGCCAGATGGATTCTCTGCCAAATGCTTTAACATTTCTATCCAAGTCCTGCTCTGTGCAGCCTGGTCACGGTCTGTATGATGAGGGTAAAAGAAGAGATGGTATTTGGTGGCACTGGGATGGGTGTAGGCTCTGGGTGAGTGTGGGGCTCAAACAGCCAACAGCCCCTCTGGCCCAAACTCGGCCTGATCTGAGTCTCCCTTGTCCTGCAGCCTGGCATTGAAATGACAGCTGCTGCCACCAGCTACAATTCAGTTTTAGTGGCATCAGGTGAGGGAAAGACCTGGCTAGAAACACACCAGTCCCTTTTGGATAGAATCAACTCTTATATGGGACCTTTGTGCTGGTTTGGAGAAATGTGACGTGGCCGCCTTCGCTGCGGGCTCAGTCCCTCCTGTGCCTCTCGCATGCAACGCACAAAGAGCATCTCTTTCTCCTGATCTGGAAATAATAAATAGCATTCCAAACTATGGCATTTCAATTCCTCACTCTTCACGCTCCCTTCCGAGAATGTGTGATTGCCATCACACTCTTCAAATTCAAATGCCAGATGGAGAATGTGCAAGGGCAACTTACAGCCGTGATTAAACCTGTATCAGGAATTCCTGCTACCTGAGAATGTAAAAAGGATCAGCAGGTCAGGCCAGAAGCCCTTCCAGCAGGATATCCTGTCTCTGCCAGTGCCCTCTAGCAGAGGGGTAGAACATAAAGCTGGGGTGGGATTGGTACTTCCTCAATATATCATAGTAAATAATGGGGGAACAACATATTCCTGTGGGGAATATCATACATATGGGAATCCTTCAAGGGCTAAATTTTGGTTCAGATCTGAACTGTGTCAAGGATATCTTAAAACTGATACTGGTGTTAATCCATCAAAATTACCTCAAGACAGCAGTATAAGTTAGAGTGAGAAGACATGAAGGTTCACATAGACAGGTCTGGAATTTCAGCTTGTGTTCCAAATCATCTTAAACCCATTGGTTGGGCTTGATGATCTTAGAGGCCTTTGGCAACCTTACTGACCCATGATTCTAGGATTCTAACAGATGCAGGGTCACCACTGTGTCAGCTTTCCTGCATGACATTTGGAGTTTTTGACAAAACTAAAGTTGCTCTCTTCTTCATGGGACAAGCCCACAGCCAGTACCAAGAGGGCACTGTAAAAGTGTAAATAGTCTCCTGAAGTGACAAAGAGCACAGCAATCCCAGCAAAGCCATGAATGGGTGTGGAAGGATTAAGGGCACTGACACATCTGCTGCATCCCAAGTTATGCTGCTGAACAGCTGATGAAACACAACAGGAGCTCCTCGCCAGGTCTGTGCTCCAGACCCTTCTCTGGCCAGGCTCCAGCCCCTCAGAGCCTCTCCTGTCCTGAGGAGAGCTCAGGTTGGAGGTGTGGGACAGTCCCTGCCCACAGCCATGAGGAGGAGAGACTCTCCTGTGGCAGAGTGCTTCATTTCCTCCTCCATCAGAGAGAGGAATGGGCAGGGAGCATTGCTGCTCTCCCTCTGCACCTCCAGGGGGGACACAGGCACCACGGGCTGTGGACAGGAGTGCCCAGGAGAGGAGCAATGCAGAGCCCTGAGGCCCCAGGCTCTGGCTGCCCCTGGAGAAGGCTGGCTGCTTGAATTTGTACTTGTGTGCAAGGGGCAGGGGCAGACTCAGACCTGCGGGACACAGGGTTTAAAAGGCTGGTTGTACCTTGGAGAGGAGTGGAGCAGTTATGGATGGAAATAAGGGAGGAAATGACAACAAGAGAACTAATTAATCCTTGCTATCATCGGCAGTTTTCACTGTTTATGCCTTTACAAGCCTAGATTTGGCTGCAAGATATGCAAACAGTGAGTGCAGAAAGACTGGTGAATGAAGGTTATCAAATGGTGTTTATAAGAAAAGAAAATCTGAGTGAATTTTCTTTTTCTACTGAGCCTGTTCTTGTTTTTAGTGTCTGTGGAACTTTCTGCTGCAACCTGTGCTTTAAAATTATAATATTCCTGTAATATTAGAGTAGAAGTGAAAAGGATATTGTCCTGCCTTTATGTAATTTTAACATTATCAGGTTTATTTCTGATCAGGAATTTTCTTTTCTTTTCTGCTTTGGCTTTAGTTTTGTTCGTTGTTTTTGTTCCTAAGAGCAGAAAAATACTGTATCTTTAAATTAGGAGTAGCTGAATAATGAATCTTGGGCAGTGAAAAGGCTAATGTGCTGTGGAAGAGAAGGAGTTTAATCTAATTTAGTTGGAGGGTGTCTGTCTGTGGTGTTGTTTTCTGGACTGTGGGAATAGAGGAGGGAAGCTGCCCCAGTGAATGGTTCCTCCTGAGCCAGAAGCAGTGGGGAGTCCCTTAGATGCCACTGATCCGAAGCCAGGCCATGAAAAGGGGATTAAAGAAATGTTCTGATTTGCAATTCACACTAATGCACCCCGTCGAACCTTTGGTAATATTTCAAACCACATTTCAAGGGAAGTGCCCTTAAAATAGCCAGCTAAATTGTATTAGAGCAATACCATACAACCCACTCATCCATTTATGATTTGTTTTTGTTTTTAATTCTTTTAACTCGTGGTGGTGGTGGCTTTCTAAGGCAATTAAAACTTTTGTGCATTGTGCAGATTCCCACTTGCATGGGAATATTCCTCAGTGTGCCTGACCTGTCAGGCAGACATGTTTACTTAAATTTTGGAGGAAAACTGCCACAAAGATTCTGTAGCTAGGAAAAAATAAACCCATTTGGTTTAGAAAATAAACATTTCTCTGCATGCCATTTAATTTTATTAATATCGAGTGGAAATGCAGTGAGAAATGCAGGCTTGTAACATTGCTAGAATAGCTATCAGCTTTCTTTTCGTGTGTGTGATCCTTTTCTTTCACAGTTGTTATCTGTATGGCTATCATTTTTTAAAATATATGTTTTAATAGCTGTGTTTTTAATATCTAAATAGAACTCATTACTGGAATAAAACGTGTGAGTTAAAAAGTGAACGAATGTGTAAAAATATAGGTGAGAATAGCATTATTGAATAGGATTAACATTAAACTGATCTCTCTTTTTTATATGTCATAAAATGGCTGGCCAGAAATATTAAATTTGAAAATCAGTTATAGCTACAGATTGTTAAATACAGGATTGTCAATATCAGTGCACGTTCTGTCATGGCACACCATTGTTCCTCCTAAGTCATTTAGACTATTTCACTAAAAATCTTTAATGTACTAATTAACTCTTCAACTCCCCGAGCTGCTCATTTCATTTCTCTTTACTGCTGAAGGGTCAGAACATTTTCTCTCAAATGGATTATTTGGGTCTTCTTTAATCCCATTTCAGAAAACCTTGCCTGGCTCTGTAATTTCCAATGGCTCTAACATGGATTGAATGGATGCAACTTTGATTTTCACCATCAGCCATATCAAAGTGTTTTATTCCACTGCCACTGTAATAGATTATCCAGCATGAAACTTTGCCATTGCAGGGACCAGGGCTGCTGGGTTTTTTCCCTGGCTCGTTTATGGTTTGCTTTACCTACAAAATATTTAGCAATGGTTTGAATTATCGCACGCCTTATTAAATATTCAAGTTTTTAAATCTTTTCCTTACGGGACAGAAGAAGAGCTGGACTTTGAGATAGAGATTATTCCTCTGCACATTTTTGGGAGGTGGGGAGATGGATAGCTAGAGGGAGAAATGCATCCTTCCTGTGAGTTGGCACATTATTTGAAATCATGTTTAATTATAAAGTTTCATTAAAAATCTTTTGCTTAAAATTTTAGAAGCCTAATAAGATTTCCATTAATTTAAACATATCACTATTCCCACAACGGCCCAAATGCTTTCTTTTTCCTCTTTCATCCATGGTTAAATATGTAAATAAAATGTCTAAAGTCATTCTTCAAAGAAGACAAAAGAAAAAAGAGCTGAGGGAAAAGACAGCCATAAAATTCCTCCCAATTCTCCATAACATTTGCCAGAGGGGGGCCAACTCCTAGCCAGGGCCTAGCAGCAGGGGTGCCTGGCTGCTCCATAGAATCACACATCTCAAATCCCACACACAGGAGAAAAAAATAAAATAAAATATCTTTTCAGCTGGAGCCTTCAAAAGGTTCTTTTCATTTATTAGTTACAGAGGTATCTTCCAGTTGCTGATTTCTCAGCGCTCTCATTTTTCTCCAATAGTGTTCTGTTTGTTACTCTCCCTGACTCAGGCTCGTTGAATGGCTGATACGTGTAGATGGTCCTTAAAAATATAGAAAGTAAAATAAATGATCTAAAGCAGGATGCACTGGCTAAAGCAATGGCTAGAAAAACAAGGCTGAGTTAAATTGGCACATGAAAGATCAATTAAGAGAGACACAACTACAAAGGTTGGAGGTTCCCCCCCTTCTTTTTTCTCACTTTCATTTGTGTTTCTTTTCTGCCTCTTAGGAGAAAAAGGTTGCTATCAGTGTTACAGAAGAAAAGGGCCATGTTTTATATCACATATTTTTTCTAGATTACTTTAATGTCAGTGATAGAATACGCTCTACAAAAATACTTGTTGGAAAAAAAAGAAAGAAAAACAAGCTCCCAAACAATCCAGTTGGATAAAACAAACATTGAATATGTGCCTGTTATGCATTATTTAAATTCTACTTTTTTATTATTATTTAAATTCTACTTTTTAAAGCAGAATTTACTTGTCCCTTGAAAAAGCTTTCCCCACACTTCTCTGCTACCCCCAGCTGAGCTCTCCAGAAGAGGAATCAGGATGAATACAAATACTAAGAAAACAGGCTTAGATTAATGAAGAATGGAAATGCCCCAGCACACCCTCTCTCTCTCACACACACAGACACACTAAAATAAATAAAGCTCTTTTTCTGCTCATAACACTGCCTGCTTTTGAACCATTCCCCGAGGAATGTGAAAGTGTCCGAGGCAAGGTCGGTCCCTAAGTCCAGTACTTTATAAATCTGATCTCCTCGGGGCCCCCAAAAGCCACTGAAAGGACCTCGCTTTTCAAGGCACATTTTTATGATGGCTTTTACTCCTTGGCAAGAGCTGGCCACATCTTCAGGGCTTTCAGAGACAAACATTAGCCCTGGTTTGTTGTCCCTGCTTGGATCCATTTCACCCTTATCACAACTGAGGAAGCCAACGGTTTCCTTTCTAGAGCTGGTGGGGTATTAACTCTGACCCTGCGGGATTTGGGAGTTTCCAGGAGAATCCGTGCTCTTTTCGATAAGAAACAGGCACTAATGGAGAGGAGCCCGGTTTGTGTGGGTGAGCATGAATGAAATGAAAGAGAGATTTTCCTTCTTCATTAATATGTTCGCTAAACCCGAGCTCAAAGGGGGGTGGGGGGGCGGGGGAAGGGGGAGCTGAGCAGAGCTAATCTTTGACTTCTGCTCACTGTGCTCCTTTCCGTCTGTAAAACTGCGAGCTGGAGTTTGGCTGGGGATTTAACTTCCTCCTTCTCTAGCTCGGAGAGACCAATAAGCAAAATAAATCTCAAAGCTTAACTTTAAAAGTAAACACAACTCACTTTAGAACGATTCCCGTCTCCAAAAATCTCTAAGTATCTTTTCTATAGTGGATGAAGTAACTTCCCCAAGGGTATGTCTGCTGTCCTCTTAGCATTTCTTATTTAAGGAAGGGGGGAAAAAAAAAAAAGCAAGCTACTTTTCCAGTGATGCCATACTGTGATTAAAACCATAATCAGGTACTTTTCCAGCAATCCTGCCTGTCCTGTTCATTTAGAAATTCGAGACAAAGCACGACATTTGAAAAAAGCTGAGACTCCAGGCTGAAAGCAACCATATTTTATGACCCTGGCAGCGAAGAGTTTATAGCACTCGCCATAAAATGCATCCTCCTCCCCACATCCTCCCTGCTAAAGCTTTGCCCCCCCTCCAATAAAGGCAGTCAAGGAGGCACCACCTTCAACCCTCTTATTAGGAGACACGAAGTCTGAAGCCTTCGCTCTCCCTGGCTTCCTACCTGAGCGAGGGAGGGCAGGCTGACGCCTTCTACAGAAAAGATCTTGTTAAACTTTCAACAGAGGGCAACGGGAGGGAAAGCAGAAAGGAAGGAAAGAGAGAAGGAGAGAGAAACAAATGGGGCTTTTTCTAATCTGTGCCGATCAAGGAGAACCTGTAGGGGTCCTTAAGGAGGTTTCAAGGCGTTCCGAGTGATTGGAAAGTAATCACCGTGTCAGCTTCACCTTTCTCATGCAAAGTGGATGTCGTATGCGAGGCGGATCCTGCACAGGTTTTTTTTCTTCTTCTTGGGTTTAGCTTTTTTTTTTTTTTTTTTTTTTTTTTTTACTTTATTTTATCCTCTGATTCAGCCGCCCCCAAAAGCCCCAGCTGCTGCGGCCCCAGGAGCTGGCGAGGCGGGGGGAGCGGAGCCGGCACAGACACCACGCACACTCCAGCCCCGCTCGGCACGGCGCGGCGGAGCCGACCTATTGCAAACCCGGACCAGAGGGCGGCGAGGAGGGGGGGATTTCTCAGGGCCCCCTCTTCAATGGCTTAGATATTTCCTCCCCCTCCTCCTCCTTTATTCCGCGCTCGGATAAACCAATCTCCACCTCCCGGCAAGAAAGTGAGGAGCTGCGACCCGTCGGAGGAGCGGAGAATCCCCGGAGACAGCCGCGGCAGCAAAGGCGCCCGGGACATGTGCGAGGGGACGCGGTGATCGCCCGGCTGCGCCCGCACCCAACTCCGCGGACATCGCTGCGGGCCGGGCAGCGGCAGCGGGCCGCAGGAAGGAGCGCAGCGAAGGGAGGTGGGCAGGCGGATCGCGAAAGTGGAAGCCCGGGGAGCAGAAAGTTGCCGGGCTGCCCGCAGTAAGTTCGGCGCTTCTGCGGAGCGGGGGCGCTTTCCCTTGCGCCGGCCGCCGCCCGGGCGCTCCCCGCGGGGCCGCCGCGGCCCGGGCGATGCTGCCCCGCTCCGCCGGCGCCGCGGCCCCGCCGCGCTCGGGGGCGATGCTGCGGAGGGCAGGGCCCGGCCGGCCGCTGCTCTGAGCCCCGCGGCCCCCGCCCCGCGCTCCGGCCGCAGCGCAGCCGCCACAATGGGGCCGGCGGCCGGCAGCACCGCGCTGCTGCTCTGCTGGCTCAGCGGCTGCTGCGCGGCCATCAGCTCCATGGACATCGACCGGCCCGGCGACGGCCGCTGCCAGCCCATAGAGATCCCCATGTGCAAGGATATCGGCTACAACATGACGAGGATGCCGAACCTGATGGGGCACGAAAACCAAAGGGAAGCTGCCATTCAGCTGCACGAGTTTGCCCCCTTGGTGGAGTACGGGTGCCACAGCCATCTGAAATTCTTCCTGTGCTCCCTCTACGCCCCGATGTGCACGGAGCAGGTTTCCACCCCCATCCCGGCCTGCAGGGTGATGTGCGAGCAGGCGAGGCTGAAGTGCTCCCCGATCATGGAGCAGTTCAATTTTAAGTGGCCGGACTCCTTGGACTGCAGCAAACTGCCCAAAAAGAACGACCCCAATTACCTGTGCATGGAAGCCCCCAACAACGGGTCGGATGAGCCGCCCCGGGGCTCCAGCATGCTGCCCCCCATGTTTCGTCCCCAGCGGCCCAGCAGCGGCCACGATCTGCAGCAGCACAAGGACAGCCTGAGCAGAGCGTCCTGTGAAAATCCCGGCAAGTTCCACCATGTGGAAAAGAGCGCTTCCTGCGCGCCGCTCTGCACGCCGGGGGTTGATGTTTACTGGAGCAGGGATGACAAACAGTTTGCTGTCATTTGGATTGCCATCTGGTCCATTCTGTGCTTCTTCTCCAGCGCTTTCACTGTGCTCACCTTTCTCATAGACCCTCAGCGTTTCAAGTACCCCGAGAGGCCCATTATCTTCCTGTCCATGTGCTACTGCGTCTACTCGGTGGGGTACATCATCCGCCTCTTCTCGGGTGCTGAAAGCATTGCCTGTGACAGGGACAGCGGCCAGCTCTATGTCATCCAGGAGGGGCTGGAGAGCACGGGCTGCACCATTGTCTTCCTGGTTCTCTACTACTTTGGTATGGCCAGCTCCTTGTGGTGGGTGATCCTGACGCTGACTTGGTTTCTGGCGGCTGGGAAGAAGTGGGGGCACGAGGCAATCGAAGCCAACAGCAGCTACTTCCACCTGGCAGCGTGGGCCATCCCGGCTGTGAAGACCATCATGATCCTGGTGATGAGGAGGGTGGCTGGAGACGAGCTGACAGGGCTGTGCTATGTTGGCAGCATGGATGTGAACGCCTTGACGGGGTTTGTGCTCATTCCTCTGGCTTGTTATCTAATCATTGGCACTTCTTTTATTCTTTCTGGCTTTGTGGCCCTTTTTCATATCAGGAGGGTGATGAAAACAGGTGGAGAAAACACCGACAAGCTGGAGAAGCTTATGGTCAGGATTGGTGTCTTCTCAGTCTTGTATACAGTGCCTGCAACTTGCGTGATAGCTTGCTATTTTTATGAGAGACTGAACATGGATTATTGGAAAATTGTGGCAACTCAACAGAAATGCAAGATGAACAACCAGACTAAAAATTTGGACTGCATGATGAATAACTCTATCCCAGCAGTAGAAATTTTTATGGTCAAAATTTTTATGTTATTAGTTGTGGGCATTACTAGTGGCATGTGGATCTGGACTTCCAAGACTCTTCAATCCTGGCAAAATGTTTGTAGTCGGAGATTAAAGAAGAGAAGTAGGAGAAAACCCGCAAGTGTTATTACGAGTAGTGGGATCTACAAAAAACCTCAACACCCACAGAAAACTCACCTTGCAAAATATGAATCGACATTACAGCCGCCCACCTGTGTGTGAGCAGGTTTTAGAAGAGACTGTATCTCACCTCACAGACTTACAAATGTCCACAGTAGCAGTCAGAAATTAAAAAATGAATGGTGCTTTTTTTCTCAGAACATTTTAATATCTCAAGGCACAAAAATGTATCATGGTGAATTCAGGACCTGGTGAAAAACTGAAGGTAAATGTACTCATGGAAAGGTTTTATGTGAAAGAAATATTGTGAATTAAAACAGTCTGTTCCATTACTAATTTGTACTTAAGAATCACATCCATCTCTCAGATTAAAAAAGAAAAAAAAACAACATAAAACCAAAACCAAACACAACAACCAACACTTATTTAACTTCTTCATGTAGCTGGGCTGGATTTTCTTCAGCTCTCTGAGTAACGAGGCATAGCCAAGTTTTAGGGAGCAGTGGTTTGATTTTAGAAGTGCCCAAGTGAGCATTGTCTCTGCAGGGACAGGAGGAGGCCTGTCCTGAGCCAGGATGCTCTCTGGGAAAGCAACCTCCGTGCTAACTTTAAAACCCTTCTCAACTCCTCTCAGCCCACTGGGCTTGGAGTGCCTAAAAATAGGCTCGATTTATAATGCTCACCAATATTCTTTCACCAAAAGAGAAACTTCCTGCACCAGACACAAACTTTGTGAATAAGAATAATGTGCAATACATTTTTTTTCTTACCATGACATGAAAAGAGAAACAAGTATTTTGCTGTACATAAAGACAACAAAAGAAATCTCTTAACAAAAGAACTAAGAGGTCTAGTCCTCAGAAACCCTTTAGTGTTACATTTTGTGGCTTTTTAATGGAAATCAAGCCAATGTTATACACGTTTGGACTGATTTGTGCAAAAAAAAAGGGGGGGATCAATTCAAAGAGACCCAAAGGGCTTATTGACTCTTTCTATTGTTAAACAAATTCTCACTATGAATAGATCAAGAAGCACTAGATTCTGCAAAGGGAAGCTTTGTATAGAGTGATGCTCTTTACTGTGCTGGGGGTGCACAGTTCTGTGCTGTATATATTTGTAATATACAATTATTTTTCATGCTCCACTATTTTATTAAAAATAAAATATGTTCTTTAGTTTGATAATTTTGTGTGTTCCAAACTTTGCTTTGCAGTTAATAAACTTGTTTCCCGGATCATTTGATAAAAGCACACTTTGAATATAATAATTGTTGGTATGCTTGCCTGCAAGTATAAATAGAGAGAACAGTGATTTACTCGAAAGAAATTGCAAGGTGAAATGAAATAAATAGATTTTGAAGGTGCATATTTCTGTGAGCCTCTGCAACTGAGAAAACGGAATGGGCTTTAGTGATGTAAGAAGCTGCAGCGGGTAGAGCAGGAGCGTGTTTACAAAGCGCTGAGATTACAGCAGTGATCCTCCTTAACAGCCCTCGAACATTTGCATAGGCTACGTCCAGCATGGTAAAGATCGCTGCCTCACTTGGCACAGCTGGAACCCCGTTCAGTCTCCACCCTTGGGGGAATTTCCCCCTTCTCACACCGCCGAAAGCATCACCGTTTGTGGAAGGACTGAGGGGACACCGGGACATACAAATGCAGGATCTGAATGCTGCTCCAGGGAAGTTACCTGGTGAAGCTCAAATTGTAAATGCATTTTCAAGAAGTTCCTAGTGAAGTCTGTTTCTGTGTGAGGCTGAAGTTTCCCCTGCAGCTTTCCAGGTGGTGGCCAGGCTGGGCGATGTGAGGCAGGGATAGAAGCTCCCTGTCTCAGGCTGCTCTAGAAAAGATCCCTTTGTCAGGCATCTCCTCACACAGAGAGAGGCCTTAATGGGAGAGTGGGGATCCTTGTGACATCGTGTTGTGGATGGGAATTTTCCAACAAAAGGTTCTTTAGTGGTGCTTTGGTTTCTCAGCTTATCTGTGCAGTGTGACAGATAAACTCTTGCCTTTTTGTACTCTTTTGAAGTGTTCCCAGCAGTGAGGAGGAACTTGAGTGGCAGAAGTGATCTTGCAGCTATTATCAATATTCTTCATGTCTAAAGTGCACATAGATAAAGCAGTTTTGATACAAAATTCATCTTTTGAGGAAGAGAAAAGATCTTTTTTCTCTTTTGTGCCAGTGTGCCACTGTTTGACACAGGGCTTTGAGATGCCCTGGGAGTTAATCCTGTCAGAGGACACTGCTGCAGCCAAAGTGGGACATTGCACTAAACAAATCCACTTGTGAAACCACTGAATTGATGCCTGTGCGTCTGTGTATGCTCCAGCTAAACCAATGGCACTAGAGCCCGAGAAATACAGAGCTGGAAAATCACCTGTGTATTGCAGATTGCTGCAGGTGTGTGTCACCTCAGGTGTGTCACCTCAGGGCATTCAGCCCTGACAGAAGGGCCAGTGCTGGCTGCAGCAGGACAGCTTTGCTCAGGGAATGTCCCAGGCTTTGCAGTCTCTGCAATAAACACCTCCCTGCTCTGGGGGCTAGGGAATATTGTTTGCTTGCATTGCTGACGATGAGTTCTTACAGCCTGCTCTCAGGATTCTGGAAGAGAAAATAAAGTGCAGCTAGATGTTCAGCTGAGCTGAACTCCTGTGCCTGAGCTCCTGCTGCCCTTCTGAGTTTGTTCACTTGGCACCTTGGGCCCTTCACTGTCACCAGGGCAGAGCTGCACCTTTTCCTAAGAAAGTGACAAGTGATGCTTGGCTGGAGGCATCCTGTAACAAATAGATTCTTGCTGAACTGTACACCAGGTGTTCAGATTTGATTTCTGCTTGCAGTTATTCAGGAATGATTTGGGGAGGTTGCTGTAAGCAAATGAGATTCCTCAAGTACATTATGATGGTGATTCTTTACATCAGGACTAGTGCACTGTAAATCCAGCAGAATGTAATGATTGCCTTTGAGGGCATCTTAAGAGTTAATTAATTCAGAAATTGTACTTCTTGCTGTCCCATAGCTCCTAACAGTCTTAACAGTTTAATACTGAAGCTGCTGCTTAAGGAACTGGAAGCTTATTGCTGTTAAAGGAAAGTGACATACTTATTTTCAAAACAATTTACTACAGTTGTTACTAATCAACACAGGTTTGTATTCTTGTCTTAGAAGGCTGCATATTAGTTAAATGATAATAATACTAAAAGTCATTAAGGAAGCATCTCAAAAAATTAAACTTCTTTATTTTTCGCAGTAATTTTATATTTTAGTGAAGTCACGTTTGAGTTTTTATTTGTAGAATTTTATAGGAGTTTTCTTTACTGCCAAGGCCCAATAGGTATTTGCTTATCTCAGACTTTTAGGAAAAGTGTCTGTATGTGGTTATTTTAACAATCCAGTCACTCCATGGGAAACTTGTTGAGGAAGAAACGTGCAGTGGCATTAATCAGATAAAAGTGATAAAAGAAATGCATTCTGTTGGTGTGTACAGACACCAAATCAAGAACCAGATGTTTGCCACAGGCTTGTGAACAGGTAAAAGAAAGGCAGAAAGTTCCTTTTTCTGGCAAAGGTAGCTTGGTAGAACAGTGTGATTTACTGGGGAGAGATTAATGAGGTAAGAGTTCAGCAGGGGAAAATGGGATTCAGGGCAAAAGCCCACAAAATTCTCATTACGATGGTAAAACTCTTGTTTCTCGGTGAAGTGCTGATGCTTCTCATACCCAGAAGAATAATTAAGCCCAGCAGTTGCAGGTTTAGACCTGACATGTTGGGCCACTCGGAGCTGTGCAGTGCAGGCACCACGGCTGGGAGGATGTGAGGGGCTCAGGCCAGGAATGTTCAGATCCCTTATCAGGTTCTGCCCAAGCAGCATTTCATGTGGCTGTTATTAGGCAGCCATCATTCACATCTGGCTGTCATGCCGTGGCTGCAGAGAGCAGGAGCAGCCCAGGAACAGCCGTGTCTGACACACACGCTGCTCCCCCAGCCCTGAGCTCCCCTGGCTGCCCGGGGATGGCTCTGCAATGATGGGATATTCCTGCTCAGGTGGGCTTTGATGGCAGGTGGTCTCCAGCAACAGATGGCCTCAAAGGACGAGCTCCAGTGTGTCTCAGTTGAAAACATTTACACATTTCTTAAAAAAAAATGTGAAATGTTATCCTCGTGTAATGTTTTAAAGTATTTCAGACAGAGTAGCCAAGTTATTAACAGTGACAGATGATAAATCAGGGCATCCTTTAAAAGGTGGGTGATGGTGATTATGTGGTCTTGGAGCTTGCTTTGATCAGAAGTGACAGCCCTGTAAGGCCTGTGCCACTCAATCCCCCCTGAAGGGAGATCAGCACCTGTTTGCACTTTGAGGCTCCTCTACCTCCCACTGCCTTCCAGCACTATTTCATCTTTTTTAACACACTTGATGTTGATTAGCTTTAAGCAAAGTCATTATTCATTTACAAAACACTCCTTGATGGAGCTGGCTCTGAGCTGTGTTTCAGGGGCAGTGTTTGTGCTCTAACAGTTCAGGAGCTACCAGCATCCCCATTACAGAAGCTTTATTTTCAGGGAGCCACAAGCTGCAATCAGTCTGATTGCTAAGATTAGCCTGGTTTCCATGTTTTTTGGTCCAGACAATGGTACATGTTGCCCTTGGATCTGTTTAGCTCTAGTCTGCTGTATCTTCACACGTTGATCCAGCAGAATCCCAGGATCAGCTCAGTGAAACAAGCAGGTCCTGCTTTGGCAGATGCCATTTCAGCTCAGTAAACACTGCTCCAATACCTTCAGGTCTTGCTTGGGAAGTGGAATGGATGTTTCCAGAAACAGCACAACAGGGCTGTGATTCACCAGGGGCTGTGCAAATCACAGAATGAGTGCCCATGGTTATTGCAGGGTGTGGGGCAGGATTTGGCATGGGCAGATGTGAATTCCTGGGCAGGCAGCAGGGTGGGATCAGGCAGTGCCAGTGCTCTGAGAACAGATGTGGCTCCTGGGGCCAGCTCTGCCTTTCCTGTGGTGCAAAGTTAAAGCTTTGGGGAGCTGTACATCAAAGGCAGGACGAGGCGACCCTTGTGTGTGTTTGTAGGGCATTGTTTAAAGAGGAATTCCTTCAGTTTGTTGTCACTAGTTTTTTCCTTCCATTCTTCAAGATCTCCTCATAGATCTGCTCCACTGAAGTCAATGGGTGTCCAGCTAAATTCAGTGTATGCTTTGAATCAGCCTTCCTATCTCAGGGAAAGCATGAGCTACAGGAAAAGTCGCTATTTTGTTTTTGTTTATTTCCCACATCAGAGCATCTTTTGAAAATCCTGATGTGACATAAATTCATGATATAGGAAAAAGCATCAGTGAATGAAACAATTTCAGTTATATTTCCAAGATGTGCTGCTGTGTTAGAAGGGACAAAGCCCAGTATGTTGCAAAAGCACCTGTCCTCTCAAAATGAAATTCAGAAATGCTGGATGTTGATAATGTTGGAATGAAGGTTTATTTTTGTGTTTTGTTTTAGCATATTTTGGCTTTTTGAGAACACATAGTTCTTGCAAGATGCTCAGTGTTAATAAATCTGCATTCCCTGCTGGCGAGGCAGCTCCCCAGAGACTCTTCAGCCAGTTCCCATCCCTGCTGCTGCTGCTGTGCCTCTCGCAGGGCTTGGAGCTGCAGCGAGCAGTGGCTGTGCATGGCTGTGCCCCTCGTTCCCTCCTCCCCTCCTGCTCAGCACCTCTGTTCCCCTTCCCCTCTCCTCCGGGGCTGAGCAGGCTTTCATCATCTGCATGTGCCTGCTCCCCTTCCCCTCCTCTCCAGTGATGCCTCTCCAGTCTCTAATCTGCCCACACACGGCTCTCTGTGCTACTGGCCAGGACCTGCCACTGCTTTCAGCTTTTTTTGTTCCACACAAACCAAAAGAGATTTCAAAACTTGTGTTTTATCTTTCTTTTTTGGGTAAAGACTGTGGTAAGAAGCAGAGATTCAAAGTTCTGGGCTACCAAAGGTGCTGATGAACACAGGAGACTCAAGAAGAGAGTGCCAGTTCTGAGCAGGTGCCTTGAACTTGAAAATACTCTTTTGTGGAACAGAGGCATTGTTTGCTTCTGTCTTGGATATTTGTTATTTTATAGTTCCTTTATCTGAGACTAATGTCTGTGTGAAATAAAAAACAGGAAAGCGACAAAGAACATTTGACCAGTTGATAAAACCGGGGGAAAACAGCCCCCACCTTTCACTCCAAAGCTCAGCCTGAGGAGAGCTGTGTGTGCCTCAGAGCTGGGGAGTTTTCCCAGCCATCCCCAGCTGCTCTGGCAGGAACATTCCAGCTGCCCTCAGCCTGGCTCCTCATCTCCTGAGCTGCTCCCAGCTCCAGCAGGGCTGCTCTGACACAAGGACACGGCTTGTGACTCCTTATGGCTCTGTAAACAAATCCCAGCCCTGGCCCGTGGGCACCTCACTAACTGGAGAACATCAGAGCCATGGCATTGACATCTGGACCTTTGACACTCCTTCAGTGATGCCATTTTTCTTCCTTCTGAGATTTTAGTGGTCAAAATATTTTTATTTCATATTGACAGCATTTTGTCTTGTAAATGGATGTTTAAAGGACAGACTTCTATTGGGGTTTAACACCTTTAATTACTGTAGGTGTTGGGGTGGTTTTAATAATGGAATCTTCTCTTCTTTGTAAAATTCATGAAAGAACCTTTTTGTTCTTTAGGATCCTGATTTTAACAATGAGATATGACAGTTTCCTTAGACTTCTCATCCTTTTGCAACAATCTTAAAGCAGCCTTTTTGTTTCTTCAATAAGCCTTTCTTGTTTGACATAAGCCATGTTGATAATATTTTCATAAGTTATTCACTGACAATTGGTAGAGAATAAAAACCAAGCTACATATCTACATACACTTTTTATTTTGAAGTTAATGGATTCAATTTGAAACCAGGTAAAAATGCTATTAAATCAAGTATAGGCATGGTGATAACTACAAGGGTAATTTTAAGGACAGAACACAGCACCAAATAAGTCTGAATTGTGGGATTTGGAAGATCAATATCACTCTAGATTGCTTTGTGCTTGCAAATCCTTCTGGGTGTTTTCAGCAAGGTCCCTGGTAGCAGTTCTGCAGCTGAGTGGCAGGACACTACAGCCCCGTGAGCAGGTGCAGGAGGACCACGGTGTGTCTTCATGGCAAGAGGTGCAGCCAGTTTGTGGAGCAGCTCTCGTGCTGAGGTTTTAGGGTTTTCATTCCCAGCTCAGGGATTTTTGGGAACTCTCTGAAACTCAGCTTGCTCTTTCTCATCTCTTTTAGATCTTTATGTGAAGACATCCAGAGCTGAGCCCTGCATTCCAGGGCCATGGAACAGACCAGCAGATCTGTGTTCTTGGGTCTCGGCCTGTCACAAGCAAAGAATCCTCCAGCTCATTTCATTAGAAGGGTGTTTCAGCTGTGTTCCAGCTGACTTTCAGCTTAGCTAGTCTGGAGCAGCTCCTCAGATGGGGAAAGCTAGGCTGAAACACACAAATAGGACTTTACAAGTGCAGTGAGTGCCCCCATCACCCACGGACAGCACATGGTGTGTGTTCAGCCTTTGGGAGGTGTCTGACTAAACAGGTTCTTGTGCTCTAGGGAGCAGCTGTGTGCTGAGACAGGAACATCAAGAGGGCACCAAATTTTATGTTTCTTTTCACACTCCGTAATAGCTCTTCAAGGACCTCCTTTGCATATCTAACAAGGAGAACTGTGGGAAAGAGACTTCTGAATCCTGAGTGCTGTAGGGTTGTCTTTGATAGCAAATTTCACAAGAAAGCAAACACTGACTGAGTGTGTCTGTATGGAGTGAGGCAAAGCTGCAACCTGTGAGCTCCTCCAGAAAAGACAGGAGAAGGAAAACTGAGCACAGGTAGTAAAGAGGCTAAAGATCCTGAGAACAGAGCCACAGGAGAGGAGGAGCTCAAGGGAGCTGGCATCGTTCAAGTCCTGAGGCTAGAGATGCACAAACTCAGCTGCTTATTTTTGCACATCCATCTAATCTGGTGCCCAGGAGTTTGGTTTCCATTGAACTGCTCTGAGCCCCTGCTCTCCTCACAGACACAGAAGGGCATTCAGGGGTTTGATTCCACGCTTCCCTGGTTATCCTGGGTAACTGTGTCAATATTTGGAGTGCAATCTGATTGTCTAGCTCTATGCACAGGATCTTACACAATTAGAGCAGTATCACAGCGTGACAGCTTTTGATAAACTGAAGTTACCAATGGATGGTTTTTGAAACAAATCACAATGCAGTGGCAAGAGAAGGTTTGAAGAATAATCAAATTCAGAATTCCAGCCATTACTGGTTTTGTTAATTAACTTATGTGGGGCAGCAGGTTCTTCTGCATATTTCTTTGACAATTGCACCCTTAGAGCCCACAGATCCGGGCGGTGAAGGGGTGTATTGCACAGCTCTTTGATCAGTTTTGAAAACTCCTCAAAGCCCTTCATTTGCAGGATATGATAAAACCAAGTTGAAGGCGGAAGGAGGCACGTCCTTTACTCCTTTTTTGAGCTTCCAAATTGGGCT
Source organism: Serinus canaria (assembly GCF_022539315.1). Classification (NCBI taxonomy): domain Eukaryota; kingdom Metazoa; phylum Chordata; class Aves; order Passeriformes; family Fringillidae; genus Serinus; species Serinus canaria. The sequence continues at coordinate 13,424,678 of NC_066329.1, forward strand.
GCACTGACCGATTCCCAGCAGCAGGGGAGGGTTCAAGTACCAGTGGTGGCAGTGACAGCTTTGGGACAGCCTGGTGGCATGACAGTTTGTGCTTTGGGACCAGTGGGCAGTGATCCTGGAGGCAGAAGCTGTCTCGGTGTGGCAGCCCTGTCAGTGTCCCTGTCCTGCAAGGGACCCCCTGTGACTGCTGTCCCCCCTCCGTGTGCTGCTGGGGCTCCTCGGCCGAGCCTTCAGGGCACCCAGGAGCTGCTCTTTGAAATGCAGCCCTGAGCAAACTCCCGTGGCTCCAGCAGAACTCGGGATGCAGGAGAGATGTTCTGCTCCCCCGTTTGATGTGTTTAACACAACAGACGTATCTACCGCTTGGCATTTAAAACAGCAACCAAAACAAACAAGTTGGGCTCGTTTACATCACAAAAAGCTCCTTGGCCTTGCAGGAGGTTCCTTTGAAATGTGCGATTGTTTCTGGCACTGAGGGAGAGGACCTGCCTGGTCTGGAGCTCAGCCTCTTGTTCCATACACGCACCAAAAGGCGACTTCTCAGCAAATGAGAATTCTTCCTTCCACAACGTTTAAACAACCAGACCGAAACCAAACCCGAAGCTGCAGGGGCTCCTGTTATCTATTTTTTTCTCAAGTGGTCTTTTTGAAGCACTAGTGTCAGCTTTGCAGCTGATTTTAACAAGTACAGAATCTGCTTGTGACTGATGTAGAAGTGTACAATTCACACCACAGCTCCACAGTAACCTGGGTCACTGCAGTGAGGACTTCATGGCTTGTTTTCTCATTTTATCTATTCAAAACCACACGGGACTCAAACAGTTGTAGCCTGTGAGTAGTGTCGTAAATGTGAATGATGAGGTATCCTTTTCTATCATCCCAATCTGGCAGTACATAAAACTCTCACCATGAGAATATGGAGCATGTTGATATTTCAAGGCAGGCTTAATCTTTCAGACTTGTGCTTTAAATGTACAAGCAGCACTTCAAGAACCTGTGTAGTCAGGTGGTTTTTGGTTTGTTGGGTTTTTTTACAGGGATGATTTCTCCTTTTCATTTTGATTATTTACAGAAATAATGTCTGAAGACAACAAAAGCAACCAGCAAAACAATTCCCCATGTTAATTAGAGCTGTTTGTGTTAGGAAGGGAATGGCTGGTTTTTATTTGTTTTCTGTGGTCCCGTGGGATGAGTGACACATGATTAATGTGTTAGTGGTGTATCCAGACCTCTGACAGAAAAGAAATTGAGTACAGTGAAAGTGTAATCCTTTAAAATATATTGTGGCACTCTGGTGCAGAACAGAACAGAACCACGGAGCAGTAGCCACAACAAATGCTCACAATTTCTTGGGTTTGAGTCTGCTATCCTAGACCTTGATATGGCTCCTGTTAGTGTAATATCTGATCCCCTCAAACCATGGGGTTTGTTAACCCAAATGTTGGCACCAGAGCTGTATCAGCCTGCCACAGATGGTGTCCTGAAAGGCACCAGGGTGGGGAGGACTGTTCCCAGCTGGTGGGGCAGGAAGGTGTAGATACAGCCCAGCTTGGGATAGAGCACAGCTCTGCATAGAGCACAGCTCTGGATAGAGCACAGCTCTGCATAGAGCACAGCTCTGGATAGAGCACAGCTCTGGATAGAGCACAGCTCTGGGATAGAGCACAGCTCTGGATAGAGCACAGCTCTGGGATAGAGCACAGCTCTGGATAGAGCACAGCTCTGGATAGAGCACAGCTCTGAATAGAGCACAGCTCTGGATAGAGCACAGCTCTGGGATAGAGCACAGCTCTGGGATAGAGCACAGCTCTGCATAGAGCACAGCTCTGGGATAGAGCACAGCTCTGGATAGAGCACAGCTCTGGATAGAGCACAGCTCTGGGATAGAGCACAGCTCTGCATAGAGCACAGCTCTGGATAGAGCACAGCTCTGGATAGAGCACAGCTCTGCATAGAGCACAGCTCTGGGATAGAGCACAGCTCTGGATAGAGCACAGCTCTGCATAGAGCACAGCTCTGGGATAGAGCACAGCTCTGGATAGAGCACAGCTCTGGGATAGAGCACAGCTCTGGATAGAGCACAGCTCTGGATAGAGCACAGCTCTGGATAGAGCACAGCTCTGGATAGAGCACAGCTCTGGATAGAGCACAGCTCTGCATAGAGCACAGCTCTGGATAGAGCACAGCTTTGGATAGAGCACAGCTCTGAATAGAGCACAGCTCTGCATAGAGCACAGCTCTGCATAGAGCACAGCTTTGGGATAGAGCACAGCTCTGAATAGAGCACAGCTCTGCATAGAGCACAGCTCTGCATAGAGCACAGCTCTGGATAGAGCACAGCTCTGGATAGAGCACAGCTCTGAATAGAGCACAGCTCTGCATAGAGCACAGCTCTGGATAGAGCACAGCTCTGAATAGAGCACAGCTCTGCATAGAGCACAGCTCTGCATAGAGCACAGCTCTGGATAGAGCACAGCTCTGGGATAGAGCACAGCTCTGGATAGAGCACAGCTCTGAATAGAGCACAGCTCTGGGATAGAGCACAGCTCTGGATAGAGCACAGCTCTGGATAGAGCACAGCTCTGGATAGAGCACAGCTCTGGGATAGAGCACAGCTCTGCATAGAGCACAGCTCTGGGATAGAGCACAGCTCTGGGATAGAGCACAGCTCTGCATAGAGCACAGCTCTGGGATAGAGCACAGCTCTGGGATAGAGCACAGCTCTGGATAGAGCACAGCTCTGGATAGAGCACAGCTCTGCATAGAGCACAGCTCTGGATAGAGCACAGCTCTGAATAGAGCACAGCTCTGCATAGAGCACAGCTCTGCATAGAGCACAGCTCTGGGATAGAGCACAGCTCTGGATAGAGCACAGCTCTGAATAGAGCACAGCTCTGGGATAGAGCACAGCTCTGGATACCCCACAGCTTTGGATACCCCACAGCTTTGGATACCCCACAGCTTTGGATACCCCACAGCTCTGGATAGAGCACAGCCTTCAGCTACAGCCCAGGTTGAGGGACAGCAGCAGTAGCAGCTCAGAGCTGCATGGAGCACATGTTCCCACAAGTGCTTTGGGAACACAGCAGGAGAGGTCCCTGTCAGTCAGGAACCAGTTGGAGCTCGCTGATGGGATCTCTGTGCTCCAGTGCCAGAACATTCAGGAAGCCACTGGGCTCGTTGGCTCTCATGGAGCGAGCTGATATCTTGTGGGGCTCCCACATCTTCCTGGATTCCTGTGGGTAGAGGAACCAGCTTTTTTGTGTAAGGGCAAGACTGTATCTCACCTCTGTGCTGGCTCTTTCATCTTCATAAAGCTGGTGAGAGCAAAGCCTTGAATAACCAGTCTAAAATGGAGGGGTAAATCTAAGGCAGAGCAACAGAGGGGTGTGGCTTTTGGAGGGGAGGCTGAGTGGAAGGTGCTTGGAGAGACTGGGGCTTGGGATATTTAACATGTGGGAATGCCTGGTGGCCTATGGAATCCTCATACAGTACCACATGTCAGTGATGATCAGAATTTTCTTGTAATCATTCATAAAACAGTGTGTCTGATGAGGTTTGGGAGGAATCAAAACTTCATATCATGGGCAATAAAAATCACAGATCTTGTCTGTGACAGCAGGATTCCAATATACATGCCCACTTTAGCATTTCATGGAACAATTATTGCACCTCAGCTTTAGATATTACAGGACAACTTTTCTTTGTTTTCTTTCTTCTGCTAATGTGTAGTTCTGCTATAGTCCAGAGGTTCTGCATTACAGTCACACCTTTTTGCTGGAGGAGTTTGATTCATCTGCCAAAATCTAGCAATTCCTGGAAAAGCATCTTTTCCAGTCAGTTAAGAATTTTGTCAGTGAGAAAAAGGAAAAAATGGCCCAGGTTTCTATTTTCCCTTTGAGCTGCTCCACCTGTGCATTGGGTCACACACCCTTGGTGAGCAGAGCGTGGACAAGAAAGGCTGGGCTTGGTGATGTGAGTGACTGCAAAAAGCAGTGTGTGTGTCTGCTTTGGCTCCCACAGAGGGACTCTCATGGACACTGAGCACCCAGAGAAAGCTCAGCTCAGAATGAGCTCTCAGTAAAGGCTCTTATCTCCAGGATTTGCCACTTCTTGCTGATGGAATTGCACAGGGGCAGGAGGGAGCGATGCCCCTGTGCACCCATCACCCCCACCCACGGCAGCAGCCTGGAGGGGTAATTAAAGCCTTGTAATAACTGTGCAGGATGTGTCAGCCTTGCCTGCAGCTCCAGCACCATCTCAGCTCACACCCTTCCCCTCTCTGTGCTCCACCCAAGCTTTCCTTCACCCACTCATTGCTCCTGTGCCATCCTTCCGTGGTGGCTCAGAGAGCCTCCCACCTCCTGCTGCCTCTGCTCCCAGTAAGGACTGCCCTGTCCATAATGACTGAAGGAAGCAGTGCCAGCTCTAACCCACACTCTGCTCTGTTACCAGCTGTGCAGGGAGGAGAAAGGGCAGGCCCCAAGTGCATCTTCAAGGTGAGCAGACCCAAGAGAGCTGGGCATGTTTGCAGTGAGCCAACCTGGGGCCAGCTGCTCTGCCTGCTGGGCTGGGTGGCAGTGGGGTCAGAGGCAGGGGGTGTTTTCTATCCTGAAGCTAAAGAAGAGGTAAAATGAAACAAGTTCAATAAGTGTGTAGAAGAGACCATGGCTTAGGACAGGACCCTGAGTGGGTTTTTCACCTGGTGGTTTAGGATTTACAGCTCTCCCCAATGGGCTTCATTTCCCACCCATAATTATGTGCTTCAAAGTGCATTTTCTGGGCCTCCAAGAATGAACACTGACCTCCTTCGAGGGAATATAACTTATGTTTTTCTATTCCTTTTCTGTAAAACATAGATTCCTTTTGGGCTTTGATGGATTTAAGAGAGCAATATCTCTCCTTTTCATCATTCTTAATAATGAATAATAAAAATTCTCAACATCATCTATGTTCTAAGAAGCTGAGCACTTCACACAAGTATTTGTTAAACAAGATTTTTTAGCAGGTAATTTTTTGTTGGTTTTATCTACATTAATATTTCATCTGCCAGGTGATTTCTCAATTAATGGGGCATTATGCAGTCCACATAAATAATACTGGGTTTCAACTGTATTGAGAAAAAAAAGAGAAAGGTAAAGAGGTAACCAGATTCAATTGATGAAAAGCTTCGTTGGTTTTGTAGGAGATTCCCCTATTTTCATCACCTGAGCATCTCACTCCAAACATTTAACTGAATTTTTCATGTGGTTTGCTTTGAAAGTAGACACTTCCAAATTGCACAGAATCTTCTGCTTTTTTTCCCCCTGGCTCACTGATTTCCACAATAAATGCACCAGTTGCACAGTTCAATAAATAATGGGTGTTAACTGCCAGTCCTCCACGCAGCTGAGCTGGGAGAGGTGAGCAGGATCATTGTCTCCACTTGCTGCATCACCCCTGTAATTAAAGCTCAGAGCAAGACTGTGCTTTCAGTCACAGCCCAGTGTTACTGCATCTCATCAGCACCTGCAAGGTTCTTTTGCAATTAAGGATTTTGCATAAGCATAAATAATTGTCCTGTGATGGACAGGAAGATGCAGCTCTGGTTTGCTAAGGCTGGGTGACAGAAATCATCACCTGACTCCATTTCCATTTTTTCTTTCTTTAACCAGAATGTTAATTTTTCAGTTGGTTTTTCTTTTTAGCTCTTACAAAGGAAGGTCCCCTCATATCCGAGTTGAAATCTCCACATTGCTTTCTGGTGATTACCTAGAAACTTTGATGCTTCCTCTTTTTCTTTCATCCTTACCAACCTCTGGGTGAACAACCTGAATTTTATTTTTGCCTTGTTCCTCCTCCATGGACCATCACATCCAAGTTGGGCGTGATGGCTTCCCCTTCTGCTCACAGAGCACAGCTACAATCCTTCTTTTCTGCCCTGGATCCTGGGTGAATTGCAGGTTCCTCATGGTGTGTCTGGGTAGGCAGAACCTCTTTGTGGCACAGCAGTGAATTCCCCCTTATCTCAGCGTTCTCATCCCCACCTTCCTGCAGGGATTATCTCCCCATGTCTGGCCTGCAGTGTGTTGTGGCACCGTGTGCTCTGTCCTCCCTTTGCAAGGTGCCCCCTCTCCACCCCTCTAACCACCCCCAGCCCTGTTTGGGTTCTGTCACCCACACCCTTCACACACCAGCTGGGTGTCACATCCACAGCTGCTCCTTTGGATGACACCTTTATCACTTAATTATTATTTTCCAGCTAAGCCCCTTTGGCTTTGTTTGTGTTACCTCTGTGAGCAGGTGGAGCATCTCTGAGACATCTCCTAAGTAATTGCACTGAAATCCCTGACACACTGAGAACCTCTGCCCTGTCTGCTGTCTGTACAAAACCACCTGGGGGAGTGGGATTGCTGCTTGTTGGGAGGGCCAGCATCAGTGGCCAGCTTTCATGTGGTTTTCCTGCCCATCTTCTTCCAGAAATCCCTGGGGTGAGAACCCCCAGGGTTTCTCGTGTGCTGGGTCACTGCTGAGTGGGTTCTGATCCATCACCGAGGCTCACCAGCACAACTGTGTGCAAATAATGCATCATTACAATTGTTCAGGGGGACTGTGTGACAAGTGCATTATGCTCTTGAGCTGGGCAATCAAATCTTCAGGTTCAGGATATCAGCTGACTGCCCTTTGGTTGTGAAAGAATTATTGTATCACTTGTACCCAGCCTTACAAAACCGGTCAGGTGCATCCTTTCCTTTCTGGCTCCCTCTGAGTCATAGCCACACTCCATCACATTAAATGCTTTTTCAGAAGTGACAGCCTCTAATAGCTCTTCCCCTGTTGTCCCACCCTGGGCCCCATTTGAATCTGTGAGTTTTAAAACCACTTTGAAAATCCCACCCTTTGCCACGGGACTTTAATCCTGCTCACGCACAGGGAAACAAACCCTTAGATATGATTCAAATATGAACTACAAAAACCTGTAAAAATGCTCACAGCTGTGTGAGTCTTAAGGTTTTGTTCCCTCTTGATTAAATATTTGGGGTTTTTGCTTAACATTCATTAATGCCAAAAAAGGCTTTGATCTTTCTTCCATGAGGGCGTGGAATCTGCCTTTTGTTAGCCAGCACTGAGGCTAAACAGGTACTGAATTACTTCTGATTGCACAGCCAAACCTCTTCAGCAGAAGAAAGATATTTTGTTTACCCACCTAGATCTGCACGAACAGTCAGGTGCAATTTATTTCAAGGTATAAAATTTGACAGAGTGGTCAATGCAGCCTCCAAGGTGGCAGGATAAGCACCCTGAATAAAGTGCTCCGTAGGTAAGGGAGAGCCACTGCTTTACTATGAGCAGAAAACAATTCAGAGGAAACTTCTCCTGCCTTTGTGGAGCCACAGATGTGCACTGGAAGGCTCTGAGTCAAGCTCTGTTGAAACAAGTTCTTTCTCAAGTCCTGTAGGTAAGAACTGCTTCTTTTACTGGCTTAGCACACGTGACTTCATTTCATTTTTTCCCTATAGTTAAAATGAGGTTATTAATGCAAAGATACCTCACTGGTTCAACATCTGAGTTAAAATCAGGAAAAGTCAGCAAATCCTGGCATTTACCACAGTAGGACCTGTGAACTCTTCAGCCTCACTCCCTTCAGGGAGAGCTCTGTGCTCCTGCAGCTCTGCTGCAGACAGGGCAGCTCCAGCTGCTCCCAGGCAGGGCTGGTTTGTGGCAGGAGCTGTGCCATGGCTGCAGCCTGTGCAGGGAGCAGCTCCTGGGCTGCTCTTGAGCAATGGGATTGGGATGGAGTCACACAGGAAAGGGCAGAGGCTCAAAGTGCCTCTTTGGGTGTTTTACAGGCTGCTGATCCCTACTGGCAAACATCGCTTTAGTGGCTTTGATTAATCTGTTTCCTAGATCACTCTGGTAAGCCAGCAGGGTACACATGATGTACCTTAGGGGGGTGATACCCTGCCAAAAGCCCTCGTGCACAAACCTGCATTTCACCAGGGGAGAACAAGTGCTGGACCCTTCTGAGAGCAGGGCTTTCAAAGGGTTTCTCCTTGTAACACTGCAAAGAACCTGGAAAGTGATTCAGGACTGACCCCCTCTGGTTCAGTCAGAGTCCCCAGGGGGATGAACCTGAGGTTTTCTGATCACACTCTGGAACAGGGACAGAATGATTCTGTCCTTGAGAATATTCTGGAAGCGCTGAGTGCCCGTGCTGTCCCCCCACTTCAGGCACAGATCAGATGTGTTCAGACACACGAGCTCTGAGGATTCGGTGTTCCTTTGTCCAAAATCATGAGCACAGGGAAGTGATACCAGTGCACACAAATGCCTCTGTCCAGCCCCTCTGCATTGCTGCTCAGCAGTTTCACACAGGTCCCCTGCAACACTCCCCAGGCCAGGGATGGTGAATATTTGTGCCTATTTATTCTGGTTTTGTTTGTGCTGCACAGGGGCTGCTGTGCCAGGACAGAATCACTGCAATCAGCCTGTAAGGGCTGAGTATTCCCTACAATGGAGGCCACTCAAGGAGCTGAGATCATCCATCCTGACACAGCCACTCAGGCTCACACACTGCTGTCACACAGAAAGGGATCTCGAGCTTGCCAGGAACAAAGCTCAGGATCACATCCAGCAGGCCCATTCAAACCCCTCGAAGAGGATGCTATCTAAATTCCTGAGACTCTCAAGCTGGTTTGTTGAATGCTGTGCATGCAAACAGCCCTTTGATGATACAGTCCCTGCACTGAGGGAAGGGAACTGCAGCTCTTGAGTCACTTGCAAGTTCTTCAAACAAAGCTCTTCTTCTCTTTTTTTCTTTCTTTTTTTTTTTTTTTTTTTGCCTCCACACACTGCTACCCTGTGGTTCTGTGTCCTGTTAGAGCAGATTGCAGAAATTCTCATTCCCTTATTCTTGGCCCCTTTATTATTTTCCTCTGAATCACTGCTTTATTTTGGTTGTGTCCCAAAGCAGAACTGTGACATTTTCTGGTTTAAAAATAGCAACTGAGGGGAAAAAAGTAGAAGGAAGGTTTGTTTTTCATTGGTTTTGCTTTCAAAATTGCTGCAAGGTCTGGTGGAGAGCACGGCCATGCAAACACTGAATCAGCAGAAGGGCCCAGATGGTGATCTGTGACAAACACAGGGAACTGTGGCTGCTGCAAGGGAAAGCAGGAACCTCTTCTGCTGGGCTTGTGGCTGCTGGAACAGAAATGCAGATCCATGCATGGCCTTGTGCTGCCACGTTTGGGAATTGTCCTCTTTGGGCTGCTTTGGGGCACCAGAGCTTTGCAGTAATGATGTCAAGAATTGTTTCAGTGGATCATTCCTGTGGGTTCCTTCTGCTGATGTGAGTAGCTGTGAACAATACTCCAATAACTCAGCAGCAAGGATTCGAGGGAGTAGAAAGGCTGAGGAAAGGGGCTGTAGAAGGGAAGGTAAAGAAATAGGTGATGTCTAAAAAATAAAAAGGAGTAGGGTGATTATGGATCAGAAATAAAGAGAGTGAAGAAACAGTTCCCTTCCCATTCCAGACAGCTATACAGGGATATGGATATAAATATGTTTAATCCCCTGCTACTCTTCACATTGTAGCAGCACCTCTGAGTTGCAGTTCTGTCTCAAGACATCTGTGTGCTAACACAGACCAAAAAGACTCTCCCTGCCCTAAATAATTTTTTCTGACTGGTACAATGTGATATTAGCAGGGCTTTGCAGCCACAAGAATCAGCTGTAAAAGGATGTTAAATCTAGGCCACTGCAAAAGAGTCTCGTGAAATAAGGGGAGGGATGGAAAAGGAAGGAAAGGGAAACAGTCAAGATAATCCCTGGGAAAATATGTCCCACTTTTGAGGGTTTTCTTCCTTGTACTCCACTCAGAAAAGGGCACAGGTGAGGATGAACCACAGCACAAAAAATGGCACTGGGACATCATGAAAAGCCTCAGCCAAAAGGTTTGTGAGAGCATCCCTGTGGCAGAGCAGTGACAGAAGTGTTCACTGGGATTAGGGGTGATGAAAGGCAGAGTTTGTCCTGCCTAAAGGAGGGAACAAAGTGAGTGCACCAAAACCTGCTGTCCTGCCCACTGATGGCAGCACAAAACAGGACCTGGCAGCAGCAGCAGCCTCTGCTGGGTGAGTTACAGACGTGTGAAGATGGGAACACAGCCTGACCTTGGGGCTGAGGGCTGTGACAAAAACCCTCAGGCAGGGACAGACAGGCAGACAGGCTCAGCCAGGGAGCTGGGATCAGCCACGGCTCTGCTGCTGGCACCTGGGCACAGAAAGGCTCCAGGGAGAGCCCCAGTGCAAATGTTTGAGTGGTGCCAGTCTGGTTTGCACAGCTCTGGTTTGCAGAGCTCAGCTCAGCCAGGCAGAGCTGGGGGTGGCTGGCACAGCGAGTGGGCTCTGGGCTGCAGGAGTGCAAGGACAGCATGTCACTGGTGTCACATGTGACATGTCATCCTGTGTCATCCCGTGTCATGGCATGTCACACATTGCCACGTGTCACACAGCAGGCACAGAGTGGCAGTCTGAACTGGCCAGGGATTGCAGGACATCCAGAGCTGCCAGCCCTGCCCTGCCCTGCCCAGGGTGCCAGTGTGACCCCAGTGCCCAGCTGGTCACTGCCTGGCACAGCCCCCCTGCCCGGGGCTGCCTGGAGGTTCCCCTGGCAGGGCTGGAGCTGCTGCACTCCTGGGTCAGTCATTGTGCATGGCTGTAAAATATCAGCATTGTTTCTCCTCCAGCTCAGCTCCAGCTCTGCTCTGCTGGGAAGTCCCAGTGTAGCCCGGGGAAGTGAGTGGGGTGCTGTCAGTGAGGAATGAAGCTCTGATAGCTGAAGCAGAATATTTATATCCAGCAGATTTTCCCCCAGTGCATCGGTAGGAACTGGAGGTTGCAGGTGACCTGAAGAGGAGCTGGTTGCCCCCCTTGCTTGGCCCAGCTGTCCTGAGTGCTTCAGCAGGGTCAGTTCCTGCCTCTCCCACCCAGCAGCTCTGCCCACAGGCGCTGCAGGAGTGGGAGCAGATGCTGTGTCAGTTATTAAGTGTCACTTTCAATTCAGCCTGACAAGAATGAGTTAATGGAGGAGCTCGGTTACAATGGCAGACAGGAAAATAAAAGCCACACTGAATCCACTTTCCTTGTCTCCCTTGTTTTCAAAGACAGTGCTCCTGGCATAACACAGAATGCCCTGTTCATTCATTTGCTGATAATGCTGCTCCCTCTGGGCTGAGCCGCAGCTCCTTCATGGATATAGAGTAACTTATTCAACCACAAAGGGAAACCTCTTCCTTCCTTTAAATTGTTCACAGGCGACCAAAGCAGCTTCTGACGGTGACCTACATATTGCTGGCTACTTTTCTCCTAATAGCATTGAAAAACCGAGATAACAATCTTGTTTTTTCAAGTGCTTAAGATCTTATTGCTTCCATCCTTGTTTCTGCCAACTAAAACTAGGGTCATATTGTACTGTGTGAGTCTACACCAGGGAATTTTACAAAGTGCTCGACCTGGGTTATGATTCTATATTTACAGTTATAAATACAAATTAGCAGGTTTAATAAGCCAGACAGAGAGCATCAGACAAAGCTGGTGTTCAGTTTTATCAATGGAAAAGTAGAAATCTTGGACTCAGACCCAGAAGTTCACTGCAATATGGAATAAGTAAGAGTAGCCTTTTGCCTTCTAGTCAAGCTTGGATGAAATTGTAAGGTTTTCTTGTCCTTTGTTGGGCTGATTTTAAATCACATAGACTCGTGTCATTGATTTGTAGGTTCCTGTCTTACACCTTCCCAAAGTTCAGCCCCAGATTGCTCTAAGTGCTCGATTGTGCTCTGAAGTGCTTGAGGAGTGGCTGTGTCTCAGACCACTGTCCTGCAAAGTGCCTGTGTACATTATTTATTTAGTATTTAAATAGTACTTCAAGAGCCTTGAGAGAATTCTGTACATGTTTAAAATTGAGTATATGTGCAAGAATTTGGAAGAGAGTGTGTGTGTGTTGTCATATGAAGGTTTTTTCCTGCACCCAAGGGTTTTTATGTTTTAAAGTGAGAGTTTAGACAGCCAGAATTTCTCCAGACCCTCAGATCCAGCTGTAATTGCAGCATGGCAAATGCCATGGCAGCAGAATGCAGGAACAGGCATGTCTTATTCTGGGAGTTTTCTTCATTCTTCTTGCTCCAAAGCTGTCTTTGAAAGACAATTTCCTAAACGGCTGCAGCTTCCACCGAGGTGCTGGTGAAGCGTTGGGAATTCCCAGCTGGGCACAGGGCAGGATCCCTCTCAGCAGTCTCCTGTGTGTCCTGGGAACAGCTGCCACCCCTGGATCCTTCTCCACTGCTACTGGAGCACCTTGCACCAGCTCCTCTTCTCTGGCACTTCAGAGAGCAGGTGAAACCCTTGGGAGATGCCCATCCTCTCTGACCTCTTCTTGCTGGTGCCCTGTCCTTTGAGCTGGCACCCCTAGGCACGCTGTGTTTGTGTCTCTGAGCCTTTCTGGCTCCGGCTGAAGGAGCTGCACCCCTGCACATCTGCTGAGCCATTAACTCAGCATCATGCACAGTGGTACAAGAACCACCTACACCAGTTGCTGCAGGTGGTTCTTAAATTTCAAAGACTGCCTGACAGGACTTCTTAACAACTGCCCTTCAGTTTCCAGCTCAAACTCATTTCCATCTCCTAGTTCATTCTGAGGCTCAGCCCACTGGAGGTTTTTTCTGGGGGCGATGTGCATTCAAAAGCCTGAAAAAAAGTGAATTCTTTTGAAAGCAGCAACACCCCTCATCTCCCTTAGAAGTAAGTACATATAGATTCAAAGCCATGTGCTTTTAAAACTCTCTTTAGTCCCATTCTTCCCTTCCAAGTTGCCCTTGATTTTGCCTCTTTGTTGCTGATTCCTCCCCGCTCCCTTTAGCACTGTCCCTGATTTATGTGTCAGTGCTGAGTGCATCTGATCAAAAGGTGGCAAAGTTGCTGGTTCAGCACTCGCAGCAGGGGATGCAGAAATGGGCTGTGTCTAATCCCCCTCTGCGCTCCTGCCACAGCCCCGGGAGCTGCCAGCTGGCAGAGGAATTTGGGCAGATAATGACAGGTGCCCAGAGCACATCCAGGACAGCACGGGGTGCAAAACGAGCTCCTCACGCAGCCTGCTCAGACTTTAAAATGAAAAGTGCACTGGTTTCAAGCAACCAGGTGCATGAAAGAGCGTGCACGGTGCTGCAAGCGGCAGGAAAAGCGAGCAGGCTCCAGAGCCACGTCTGGGGATGTGATTGTACTAAATTATATCTACATTCACTTCTGCTCAGAATGAAGCAGCTCTAAGAAGCTGAACTAGGTAGGGTGGTGGTTTTTTTTAACTTCAGCCCAAGAAAATTTTGTGGGAGGAGTCACTTTGGAAAGGTGGGAAAGCCTTTACCCTCAGGTTGCCTCAGTAAGAAGCTCCCGCTGTGATACTTGAAAGCCCAATAGACATGTCTGAATTTATAATACACTCTTGAAGTATTCATTCATAATCCTGTAGGGATTTTCAAAGCCACAAAGAGGATGTATTTCTTTTAACTGGCTACAGGGAAAATATTAGTTCCTGCTGTAATAAACAAATAGTCTATTTTGGTGCAAGAGGAAAAATGTGAAGAGTCAGAGCAATGAAAGGGGAACAGTTCTGACACTTTTGGAAGTTCCTGTTTTTCTAAAATATATGATACACCATGAACTATTTCCCCCTCTTCCTTCACTCCTTGAAACTTCACTGTTCCAACCTGCTGCTCCACCAGTGTGAACCAAAGCCACTGCCTTCCCACCAGGTAAACCCTTTAGCCAGATGACTGCAATTAAAGGCAGTACTGAGACAGAAAAAAGAAAAATGGAACAGAAGGACTATTTTGCCCTTGTCTGGTTTGTTTCCCAGTCTCCAGGCATATCCAAAGGAGGATTTGTGGCATTGCACCTATTCTTCCTGCATGTCTGTCTGCCTCCACAGCTTTGTGTGGGCTCGTGCAGAGCAGTGAGTGTGGTCAGCAAACACAGGCCTGCAAGAACAGGGCCAGAGTGGTGCTGGGCAGAGTCCTTATACAAAGGGATTCTGTTGCCATCAGGTGAAAACTGAGCTTTTGTTACTGAAAAAAAAGAGTAAAATAGTAGTAATTCCTAATCAGTCACTCAATTCCTAACCCCTGTCAGCACAGAACTCCTGCAGACTTCTACCTCTCTTGCAGCATGCTGAGACAAGCCCTTAATGTACGCCGTGGATGCTGGAATTTCAGCAGTATCCATCCTTTGTGCCTCATGTGCACATGAAGTGAATTTCATAAACAAGCACAGCCCCTTGCTAGCAGCTGAGCTGCTTGCAGACACTTCATCCCCAGCTCTCACTGGCATCTGGAAGAAGGGCTCCATCCCACTCTCTCTGCTGGTGTTGCGAATGATGAGATTTGCTTTTAGAAATAGGGAAGGAGACAAATTTCAATTTGTTCCTAAATTTCTCTTCTTTGTCTTTTCCATCCCATTTGATATTCTGTTCTTCAGATGAGGCACAAAGGCTGCTTGAATTCAGCAGCCACAGCAGCCAGGGGAGGAAATGAGAAAGAGCAGTTCACCTGAGGCAGCCAAAGGCAGCTCAGAGCAGCCCCGGTGTAAATTCACCCATTTGGGTGAGGAGAACACAAAAAGCTCCGCTCAGAAGAGAGTGTGCAGCACCGTGTTCCTGCTGGAGGCACCAGCGAATCCTGTGATGAGTGTCTGAGATCAGGACCGAGCTGAACCTGTCATGTGCCCACATTTCCTGTAGCACAAGCTGGTTTTGCTAGAAGTCTCTTAATCCATTGTGGAGCCAATCCAGTTCTGTTAAGCTTGTGAAATCAGAGCCTGAGGTGGAATAGATGCAGATCATCCTCTGTGCCCACATCAGAGATCCTACCCAAGATACCCATCCAAGAGAAGATGCTGGAGAGAGAATTACCCTGCCTGAATAACTGCTGGGTTAGGCTGCTCTGAATTACAAAAGCCTTCCCTGCAAAAGGGAACTCAAGTTTCCCTGGATGACCATGCTTTAATTATACACCAGAACAGGGCCAGCATTCTTATTGTTGTTCAGTAATTTTACATTCTGTCAGGCTTGATGAGTTAACGCGGGCTGCTGCCAGTGTGAGGGAGCACAAACAAAGGCATTGTAGCACCAAAATAAACGTGACATTAGAAAAGCTTGGGGCAGCACAGGGGAAATTGGTGGGCTAAGCTGAGCACTGAAACTCCTTATCAACAGAGGGCAAGGTTTGTTAAATTGACAGTAAATAAGAAAGCAGCCAGCAGGCAGGTGGAGGCTGCAGACTGCAGCGTAAGCACTTCAAATTCACCACGGCAAATTCCCTCTGCCATCTGAGCTCCCACCGCCAGGCCTGACTCACCTGACTGAGGAGCTGAGGAACAGCAGGGTCTTATCTTGGGAAGTCACTCTCAGCTCAGCTGGGAGCAGCATTTCCCTCTACAAACACATTAATTGGAGTCCGTGTCCCTGAACTCGCAGTGCTGATGGGGCTCTGCAGGCTCGTCAGCCTGCTGCAAACATCCCTTCCTGGGCTCACTGCAAGCTCAGCAACAGCTTCTTCTCCTGCAAAATGATGGTCTTACTTCTCCTGAAGGAATGCAGGGACTGAGAGGAAACCTGCTCTGTCAGGTCCAGGTTCAAAATGTCCAAAATGTCATTGCTGGCCGACACAAACGACAGAGCCAGGCACTTGGCTGTTGAGAGATTCTCATTTGCAGCACTTAATTAATTAGAATGGTCAACGAGGAAAATAGGATTTTGGTTAGAAGACAGTAGAGGTCAGTAGGTATTTTTTATATTGCAGAAATCAGTGCTTTTGCAATGACGTTATAAACTAATGTACTTAGACTTCATTCTGGATTTTACAATGTTTTGGATGAGTAGCAGGTTGAAAGGGGTCATGGAAATACAGATGCAGGAAATCTGCAGATATACTGGTGTTTATTCTGCTGCAGGTTTGCTTCCAAGCCGCACTGAAAGAGAAGCTGGTGGTTATGCAGAGTCCCAGACAAATCTGCATATGCCAACCTGGCTTTATTTTAGGAGACGCAAAGGCATTTGACAGCTGTGAATTTCACCTTGGCCTGTTTGTCTAGTCTTTATAAACTGCATGCCCAAACATTTAAACTGTTTCTTAACTGCTGAAAATCAGAAAGTTAGCAGTAAATTGTGCTTGTTTGTGAGCAACTTCAATTGTCATGCATATTTTACGTAACCATTTTCCATCCTAGTGAACTTAAGTCCACATTGAAATCCTCTAATATGAATTCTGCTACTTAATCTTCATTAGGGTGTCTTTTTTTCTCTCTCCTTTAAACCACTGTGGATTAAAAGAATTGCTTTTGTTTAGTGCGTGATCAGAGACTCACCTGGCCTGTCTCTGCAGGCGCTTTGCCAGCGCCCAGGTCAGTGTTTTCCCCAGAGCAAGCTCCTTGTGCAGCTCCCAGGGAAGCTGGGCAGAGCCTGTGCCTCAGCCAGAAGGAGATTAGCTGTGCCATTTGTCACTCACAACTTCTGTGGGGCTTGAAGGGGGCAGGAAATTACTGCCAGTGGAAAATGAGCAAAGCAGAAAGGATGGACGCTTCAAAAGACAAAGATTTTCTCTGTCACAGCCGCCATGAGCTGATCAGACCCACTGAGAAAGGGGGCAAATATCATGTGGGGAAGTTGGAGCCAATGTGAAGGGAAACCAAACTGGAATTTGAAAGGGGGGAAAAAGCCTACAGATGTGGCACAGGTGCAGATGGAAGCTGCAGATCTGCTTCCAGGAATGCAGCTCACCCTGTGGGTTCCAGGGCTGGCACCATCCATGGGCAGGGCTGGCTCTGCAACCCATTATTAGAGGTGATCAGCATTAGCCCTGCTGTCATCTGAGCTAAGAAATCTGATCATGTTTACCTTGAAACGCTCCACAGACTTTGTTCTTTGGGGTGAGGATTTGAAATTTGGCAGGAGGATGTTCTGCACCTCCCCTGTGGGGCAGCAGGGCTGGTCCCTGCTCCTGCACCTCCCTGTGCTGCTGCTCTGGGCTGGGGTCACCACTGCCATGGCAATGGTCCTCAGCCCTGGGCATCCCTCCTGGGACACTGCAGAACTGGATCCAAATCTGCTGATCATGACACTTCAGTGTTAGTTGGGAAACCACAGAAATGAAAGACTGAAAGGCTTGACGTGTTCTCTTAGGCTTCCTTCTTCAGTCCTCAGCTCACTCTCTTCTGACAGTGCTGTAATGCCTTTTCCTTTGGCTCAGTTCCTTCCTGCCTTTAGAAAAATGATGCTCACAAAAACAATCTTCCAAAATAGCTGAAAATCCTGAAGTAAAACTTGGAACGAGGAAAGTGAGCAATGTTTTAGGACAGACATTGTAAATATGAGAGCCATGGCCCCCAAGGGTGATGACTACAATAAAGTGTCAGAGTTAAGAGCAGCCTGCCGTGTCTATCCTCACAGGAGACAAGGGTATTTGTAAAAGAAACCCCAAACTTTAGAGCCACAGCAATGGGAGAAGCTAACCTATCACTAAAACAGACATTATATGGGTAAAAACAGCACCAGCCTTTAAAGGGGGTTGTGTTTAAGACATTTGTCCCGTTGTTACCTTTTTCTGTTCTGCATTATCAGCTCTCACTACTCTCAGTCCCCTTTCCTAAAAGCTTTGTACAGCCCAGCCAGCACATTCTGGCTGCACCTTTGGAGAGAGCTTTGCTTCAGGATGGTGAGATCCCTCTTAGCCTCCCTGGCAGAGCAGCCTGTACCCTGTGCATGTCCAAGGGAGCAAAGGGGATTGTGGTGAAGTGATGAATCCCACTAGAGGGGAATGCTGGGGCTGCTGACTCTTCATGCCCAGACTGGTTTCTGTTCCTTGTGGCTGGAATCCCCCATTAATGCAGGGCATGAATCAAGGGTGGCTGTGGAGGGACAGATGGTGCTGAGTCTGACTGGGATTTAAATGAGTCATCCGTGGTGTGGGAGCCTTGCTGCTATTTCTGTACACAGGGTAAATGACAGCCTCCTAGGGAAATTACATTTGGGACTCCCCGCTCCTGTCCTCTCCTGATTTCCAGGTGTTCCCTGTCAGATTAATGCCAGAGTAGGCTGCAGGTTGGGTCTTGTACTGTGTGATTTGGTATCACAGCGTGGCACTTGGAGACTGCCCAAAGCAGCTGGGCACAGGAAGGGATCCACATCCCACCTGTGCTGCTGCCAGCCCAGGGATCCACATCCCACCTGTGCTGCTGCCAGTCCAGGGATCCACATCCCACCTGTGCTGCTGCTGCTGCCAGCCCAGGGATCCACATCCCACCTGTGCTGCTGCCAGCCAGGGATCCATCCCCCGTGTGCTGCCAACCGGGTCCACATCCCACCTGTGCGTGCTGCTGCCAGCCCAGGGATCCACATCCCACCTCTGCTGCTGCCAGCCCAGGGATCCACATCCCACCTGTGCTGCTGCCAGTCCAGGGATCCACATCCCACCTGTGCTGCTGCTGCTGCCAGCCCGGGGATCCACATCCCACCTGTGCTGCTGCTGCCAGCCCAGGGATCCACATCCCACCTGTGCTGCTGCTGCTGCCAGCCCGGGGATCCACATCCCACCTGTGCTGCTGCTGCTGCCAGCCCGGGGATCCACATCCCACCTGTGCTGCTGCTGCTGCCAGCCCAGGGATCCACATCCCACCTGTGCTGCTGCTGCTGCCAGCCCAGGGATCCACATCCCACCTGTGCTGCTGCCAGCCCAGGGATCCACATCCCACCTGTGCTGCTGCTGCTGCCAGCCCAGGGATCCACATCCCACCTTGGTGCGCCAGCCAGGTCCACCCACGTGCTGCTGCTGCCAGCCCAGGGATCCACATCCCACCTGTGCTGCTGCTGCCAGCCCAGGGATCCCCATCCCACCTGTGCTGCTGCCCGCCCAGGGATCCACTTCCCACCTGTGCTGCTGCCAGCCCAGGGACACATCCCACGTGCTGCGGCAGCCAGGATCCACATCCCACCTGTGCTGCTGCTGCTGCCAGCCAGGGATCCACATCCCACCTGTGCTGCGTGCCAGCCAGGTCCAATCCACGTGCTGCTGCCAGCCCAGGGATCCACATCCCACCTCTGCTGCTGCCAGTCCAGGGATCCACATCCCACCTGTGCTGCTGCCAGCCCAGGGATCCACATCCCACCTGTGCTGCTGCTGCCAGCCCGGGGAGGAGGGTGAGGAGCTTTGTGCTGAGATAGGTGAGCTGTGCTGTGCTGTGCTGAGTTGAGCTGTGCTGTGCTGAGATAGCTGTGCTGTGCTGTGCTGTGCTGTGCTGAGCTGAGGTGAGCAGGCTGCCACAGCCCTGAACAGGAGAGAATCCCAGGCTCTGAGCTAGAGGAGCTGCCAGCAGGTCTGACCCAGCTCACAGTGCACAGGACAGGAATGATTCCTCTGGAAAAACAACGGGAGCAGAAGTGCTGACTGCTTCTGAGTTCTGGCTCCTGGTCTCCTTTCTGTCTTGCCCTAATGAACATTTAATTGGCTAAAGCTCTGATTATCCCTACAGTGAGCTGGCAAGCCCAGATAACTGTCTAGATTCTCAGATGATATAAATAGGCACAGTTCCAGTGAGCTGAAGGGAGAAATGCTGATTTACCCAGCTGAAGGCTTGGCCTGGTAATTCAGTGGGTTTATTTTTTATTCTTTTTTCCCATGTGGAGCTGTATTCCCAACTGCATGCAGATGCTTCCTAACCCTCAGCTTTAGGATTGCAGCCTGCATCTACCTGGTGTGTCCTCGTCCATCCTGCAGCATTTTAGAAGACAAAAGGAAAGAGGATTTCTTCTAGTTAGATAATTTCTAATAATCTTGTGACAGCAGGGAATCCCCATAGCTACAAGTTTGATCTCTATGTCTGTGTATAAACTTCCAGGGAATAGATGAGAGAGCAGCAAATGCTATTCAAAAAGAAATACTATAATTCCAGGGGGGTGAGTTCCAGCAGAACTGGTTGTGTATTGGAAGCAGCTTTTTCTGATAGCACTTGGACTTGGGGAGGAAATAAAAAGAAGGGAGAAGGCTCTGAGCTCACTCCGGGCTGGGAGAGCAGCTGCCCCAGCAGGGAGCAGCTCTCCTCACAGAGGTTTGCAGGGAATGCACTGGAGCTGGGTCCAGTCCCAGCCTCAGCAATCCCCCTTCTGCCAAACTGCACCCGGTCACTTCCTTGACTAATCCTCTCCTTGGCTGCCTTTAGTTAACACCTCTTTAGTTCAGAAATTGGCTTTTTTAGATTTATACTCCACTAATTGGCTTTTTCACCCTCTGAACCCTTTCTGCTTCCTCCTGCATGCACCCCAGCCTCTTTCAGCACCTAATCCCCTCTTTCCACACTTCAATCCCACCATTCTCTTCTCCCTCCTTTTTATTCCCTCCCCAAATGAGCTCCTACTCTTTTGCTACAGCCCCTGAGGCTCTGGTGTTAAAAATCTGTCTTATGTCTTGGTGTTAGAAATTCCTGGCTTTCCCTGACTTTCATTACCTGACCCTTGTAAACCAGGCCCTGATCCTGTGCTCGTGTATGGGCACGCCAGGCTCAGAGTGGGTGCACTGAGACCACTGCCTGTGTCGCCAGGTTTTGGGGTTTTAGCAAGACTTGCACCATGTTGATGTTTCTGTTTCTGAAAATCCCAATTGAAGGAGCTCATGTTAGAAAGGTTCTGCTTCAAATAGGGAAAAATAACCCCAGAACCAGAAGTAATAATTTCTAGTCCTGCTAGTTGTAGAAGCAGATGGGAAGGGTAAATCATATAAATCTGAGAGTCAGAGGGAAAAATAAAAATAACTCAATTGTCTCTCTGTATAATTCGAATCTCTTCCCTGTAATCTCATAATCTCATTGAAACTGATCCAAATTTTGAATACCTGCAGTTGGCATGCTGAACAGGCAGTTAAACACGTTTGGGATTATTAAGTTATCACTGGCTTTTCCTAAAGAGAAACCAAATAAGTCAGGAAGATGGATTGGCTACACAGTGACAGAACAATGCTGCACCCAGGGCAGACAACAGACTCAAAGAAAGGAAAACAGAGCACCAAAGCTGGGCTGGTCCAAAGGGAGATTTTGGGAACATCTGGTCTCTACTGGAAGAAGCATTTCTCCAAAAATGGGGAAAAAATCAAACAAAAAAGTAAAATCTTTACATGTATTCAAAAGCAAAACTTTAACGAACAGGCTTTGATCTGCAAATGTAATTAGCATTAGAATTAGAGATGGAATGGAGATTTGTCTAAAAGCATTAATTCAAATCCCACGCCTGATATTTTCTTATCACTGCTGTAATTCTAACAGTGCCTGTGGCAGATTCAGAAATCAGAAGAAAGGGACAAGGGCAGTAGGTCTCCCACTAGCAAAAAAAAAAAGGGGGTGGTGGGAATGAGGAATAAGAGTGTGAGATGGAATTAATCTATAATATCCCCAACCCAACTCCATTTCCAATGTATGAATTATTTATCTCCCAGTCTCCAAACGCCAATATCTGTGTGCACCATCACTTTGATCTGCTGCTGCTCCCCAGCACTGCAGAGCCAAACTGAGAGGGCTGTGGGGAGCCACGGGCTCCTTTCACAGTGTCCCAAACACCAGTCCTGGAAAGCTCTGGGATAACAGGCTGCAGGGAAATCCCTTTTCCTCATCCCAAACGCCAGTTCTGGAAAGCTCTGGGATAACAGGCTGCAGGGAAATCCCTCTTCCACATCCCAAACACCAGTTCTGGAAAGCTCTGGGATAACAGGCTGCAGGGAAATCCCTTTTCCACATCCCAAAGCCAGTCCTGGAAAGCTCTGGGATAACAGGCTGCAGGGAAATCCCTCTTCCACATCCCAAATGCCAGTTCTGGAAAGCTCTGGGATAACAGGCTGCAGGGAAATCCCTCTTCCACATCCCAAATGCCAGTTCTGGAAAGCTCTGGGATAACAGGCTGCAGGGAAATCCCTCTTCCACATCCCAAATGCCAGTTCTGGAAAGCTCTGGGAGAACCTCTTTTCCTGGGGCTCCCTGCTCACTTCCTGCTGGCACTGTGGGTCACTCTGTGTGCTCAGGTGGCACCAGGGCTCCTGCCACCCAGAGCTGCTGTGGTGGCACTGCCCAGCTGGGCCAGTGGGCAGCTGCTGCTGGGAGCCAGGTGCCAGAGAGCAGCCACATCTTCCTCTCAGCTGCCCCTGGTTGACTTCCCCCTCCCAAGCCTGGACTGAATTTCTAGTGGTTTTCTTTAATTTCACATGTTGAAAAGGCTGAGTGATCCTTTTCCTCAGATGGTCTTTCTAGAACCCCCAACAGAGTGTGAATAATTATTCCCACTCTGTTGGGGCTTTGATAAGGCTCTTATGGCTGCCTTTTGCTCAGCCCCTCAGCCTTTGTTCCTGCTAAAGTTATTTTCTTTCTTAGGGAATGAGAAAAGGTAAAAGCTGTAACAAGATGAAGCAAAACTGCAATTTTAATAACAGTAATAGCAATTAAAATATTGACTTGAAAACTATAAATGCTCGGTCAAATCCCTCTCGTAAGTGCCCAATCCCCTTGTGTCTTCTTCCAGTTTCAAAGAGAGCACAATTCACAGGAGGAAATGGCCAGAAAAGGGAGTGTGAGAGGTGTCTGCTCATGGGCTCTGCCCCTGGGTGGGAGCAGCAGCCTGGCCACCTCTTCCAGAGGGAAAGCAGCCTGGATGGCACAGGTGGGAAAGGCTGCCTCCCCCTGTCCTGCTGGCTGTTTGTCCTGCAGATGTACAAAGATCCTAAGCTTTACCTAATCAACCTGTGTGTTTAATTTCAAACACCCTTCTGTCATCACCCACCCTGGCCTTCATTCTTGAAAGAGGCATCTCCTGAATATTCACTGTACAGCCTTGCATTGCCCTGCTGAAATCTTCCATTTGGAGCTATTTGCCTGCTGCTTTTTGAAGGTGGTAACCAGCCATAATGATTAATATGGTTTCATGATTTAGCTGGACTCTCCCACCTGTCTGTATCCATTTCTTATTTCAAATGGATGCTCTGAGACCAAGTCCCTCATTTTCTTATGTTTTGCATAAACCCCCCCTCTGTGGAGTCCTGACAACACATCTCCACAGACTGTCACAGACACAGGTCCTTGTGTTCCCTGTGTCCCAGGAGTCAGGGAACTAACTTTGTCTCCATGACCTGAACGGGAGACTGAGGCAGAGAGGTGTGAAATGACTCAGCAGGGTCACACACGAGGTTTGGGCAGAGGAGAAATCTGAATGCAGCTTTTCCAAACCCCATATACTGACCACAGTGTCAGATTTGGGTTTATTAAAATAATAGTTATTTAGATATTATTGAAACTGCTCAGAACTCTGTAATTAGGGTTGACATTTAAAATGATGCCAAGAATTGAATCAGCTCCAGTCTCTGGTAAAGCAGGGTTACCCAACTGACTGCAGCTAGCCTTTGGCACCTCAGAGCCCTACCCAAACAACTGGGGAGTGTTTCTGCCCCTGAATTACCTCCTGAAGTTCACCTCAGGGTGAGGCTGTGCCTGTGTGAGAGCTCCCACAGCTGCCATGCTGAGAGCCCTGGGCCTGGGGCTGCCTTCCCTCTGCCCGTGCCCTGCAAGGAGAGGGGAGATGGCAGAGTGGGCATGGACAGCCTGGGTTTGGGATCTGAGTGGGCAGGCAGCTGGGTGGATTGGGCATGACGCCTGGGTTTGGGATCTGTGGGCATGGACAGCCTGGGTTTGGGATCTGTGGGCATGGACAGCCTGGGTTTGGGATCTGAGTGGGCATGGACAGCCTGGGTTTGGGATCTGAGTGGGCATGGAGAGCCTGGGTTTGGGATCTGAGTGGGCATGGACAGCCTGGGTTTGGGATCTGTGGGCATGGACAGCCTGGGTTTGGGATCTGTGGCATGGAAGCCGGGTGGGATCTGGCATGGACAGCCTGGGTTTGGGATCTGAGTGGGCATGGACAGCCTGGGTTTGGGATCTGTGGGCATGGACAGCCTGGGTTTGGGATCTGAGTGGGCATGGAGAGGAGAGGCTGGGCTTGGAACCTCTGAAGGGAAGTGCTCTCCCAGGCTGGGCTGAACGCTCCACAGCAGCCATGGCAGCAGCTCCCACTTTGCTGGCTCAGCACATTGCTTCACCCAGGCTCCTGTTTAGGAATTATTAATGAGGGGCTTGTGAGGCTTGCTTTATTTTATTGCACGGTTCAAGTCAACACTGGCAGCATTCAGATCTCCATGTGGAACAGGAACCTGTGATTGGCTCCTGTGTGCTTGGCAGGAGGTTTTACAGGAGCTTTGAGCAGGATTTGGGTTAGAGATGGGGCTGGTTCCTGCCCAGGGGACACCTCACCTGCAACTACAGCCACACCAAAGGCTGCTCTTGCCCAACACCTTCAGGCTGAAGTGGCCTTTGAATAAGCACATGGGAAATTAAAGGTGATCTCTCTGTCCTTTGGGTCTCCAGTGTGAGGCTGCTTCTTGAATGTGTCAAGCAAAAGACTCTGCACAGTTTTCTGGAGTTTTGAGACATTTGTTGAGAAGCAAGTTTAAAAACTGCAGATTGTGCCCACAGATAAAGCACTGACCAAGTCTCTGAGTCACTGCTTCATCTCTGGCCAGCTCCTGGAGATAAAGGATCCTTGCAATTCTTCAGGAACAGCAGGCCTTCCCCTCCCCAGCGTGCCCTGGGAGCTCACACAGAGCTAAACCTTCTTTCCAAAGGGTTGGCATCTTTCTTCCCAAGTGAAAAGCCCTTTTTGCTCTCCTCTGGAGATCCTGGGGATGAGTGTTGTCTGCATCCAGCAGGGGTCTGCCTTGGCACCCTGGCAGGGCAGGGCTGGGAGGAGCCCCCTCCCCACTGGTCCTGGCAGCTCCTCACCAGGGCCTGTCAGCCAGGGCAGAGACTGAGCTCAGGGTTTATTTCATGTGGTGTGGGAGGGAAGTTTCCAGTCTGAATTCATCAAAAGGAGCGAGACCAGAGCCTAAAGCCAGTCCTGCACTGGCCAAACCAGTGAAAGGTTGATGTGGTGGAGTTCCCTACCTGCCCACGTTTGGGAACCCTAAGAACAAACAGAATCTGAACTCTTCACTGATTGTGCCTCCTTACAGAATGTTTTACTGTTTCACTCTGGGCATTTTGCTGGTGGCTGGCTGCTCTGCTGGGCTTGCCAAGCCAGTGACAAATGGCAGGAGACAGAGCCAGAGGTTTGGCAAGAGCTGTGGAGGTGGAGGCTGGAGGCAGAGGAGAGCCCAGCCTGCCTCCCTAGCTAAACATCAGCTGCCTTTGCCATTGTATGGACTAAATCTTGTTGGGTTTGTGTTGGGAAAATTGCAGATCCCCAGCACAAAACTGTCCCCGCAGGGCTAGCTGAGCTGTGTTAGAAATGTGCTGTATACCAAGGGAAAAGCACTCTCGGGTGTCAAAAATTGTTGGTGTTGCTTTGATTATTTAAAAAAAATACTTTCAAAGTGAAAAAGAGGATTTTTTTTTTAATCTTAAAGGGAATAAAAAGCAGCAGGGAGTTGCTTTCCATAGTCTATATGCCCTTTAAAATCCAGCACAGAATACCCCATTAATTTATCCTCTCTTTCCCAGCATCAGTTCTGAAGCATGCCTGTCACACTGCAGATGTGCAGCTGACACTGTCAGAGCCAGAGCTGCAGGCAGGAGGGACATCTCCCCCTTGCCCCCAGCAGCAGCTGGGCAGAGCTCATGGCAGTGGCCGAGCGAGGGAGCCCAGGCAGGGCAGCTCTGTGCCTGTCCCTGTGTCTGTGCCTGTGTCTGTGCCTGCCCCAGAGCAGGGATGTGCTGCTGCTGTCACCCCTGTGTCTGTCACCCCTGTGTCTGTTCCTGCCCCAGAGCAGGGATGTGCTGCTGCTGTCCCCCCTGTTCCTGTCACCCCTGTGTCTGCCCAGAGCAGGGATGTGCTGCTGCTGTCCCCCCTGTTCCTGTCCCCCCTGTGTCTGTGCCTGCCCCAGAGCAGGGATGTGCTGCTGCTGTCCCCCCGTGCCTCGGCCATTGTCAGCAGGTCAAAGCCCTGAATATCAATGGGCTCGTTCCTCACCCCTCTGACTGCAGTGCTCACTGCTGTGGCACAGCTCTCACCTCTGGCCTCACCATCCTCACGGCTCCCACTTCAAAGGTTCCTGCTCGAGGAGAAAATGCCTGATTGAAGGAATGGCCAGAGCTGCACAATTATTTCAGAAAAACTCCACATTGTGTTTCAGCTGGGGACAGGAGAACTGGCCAAAGTCGGAATCTCTTTCAAGATTCAGATCTAAATCCTGAGGTTTAGAAATATGAAAGTCAAAACTACAATAGTCCAAACACACAGAGCCTATTCTTTGCACCTTGAAATGTGGAAAATTAAAGACCTGCTCTCAGTTTGACTACTCACCTTTCCATTTTCTGAGGCACCCAACAAAGTTCCCTCTGTTAATGAATACAGGTTTTGATTGTTGGATTACACAGATTATTTTCTGTCATCTTCGAGTCCTTTAAACAATTGCTGCCTTTGAAATCCCTTATGCAAGAAGCAGATGACCTTACACCACTCCTATTCCTCTTTTGTGTTTAACATCACAGCCCTCTCTGTGCTTACACACAATGTGGGGAGAGCTGCAGGTCAGGGCTGCGAGGTGAGAGCTGCAAACGCAGGGCGCCCAGCTATTGAAGCTGACACAAAATACACAGAAGAAAAGAGGCTGCATGGAAAAGCCTTTAAAAGTAAACATTATTTTTATATCGCATTTTGTTCCAGTTCCTAAGACCGAGGCACAGATGGTCGTACACAGGACAGGTTATAAATCAAGGGACAACAGAAAATGAAATGGAATGTAAACTCGAGGGCTGAAACAATCTCAAATTAAAACTTGCTTGAAGCGTGGTCAAGAACACCCATTCTGGGTGGAATTTATACAGGAGCCATTCCTGCTCCCCCAGGCTTTCTCCTTCCCCTCTCTCTTTTCTCTGCTCCCTTCCATGTCCTCCTGCTTGTGCACTGACACCAGACTCTGATGAATCTTCCATAAGTGTTTCAGATTCCCACAATATCTTCCCTTCTAACACACTACTGAAGCCCACAAACAGAATTCCTGGGTTCTGGGGGCAGAGACAGGCAACGTTCAGAGAAACTGAGGCACTGCTGCTCAACACCAAGCTCCTGCTAGGAGCTCAGCAGTGTTCTCAGGTCCCTGGGAAGCCACAGACTCTGTTTAAACACAAGGAAACTTCCACACATAGGGAATGGTGGATCCTTTTGTGAATGTTTATTGTGAGAGTTGTTGTGCAGCACATTTCCTAGACTGGGATTTGAATGCAGAAAATGCTGTGGGCACAACAGGCTTGAAACAATAAACTCAACCTAACTTTGTCTAACTCAGCATTTAGAAATTTTATTGGCAGAGACTTGCAGAAAGGAAGGAGAAATCATAATTCAGCAAATTCCTTCTATCACTGCTCAGCTTTCTGTCCTCGCAGTAAATTATTCACCTGGGCAATGGCTCAGTTAGAGGAGATTAAAGGCTGGGTTCTGGCACCCTTGCTGCTCCTGGTGAGCACCCTGTGGAACGCTGCGGGCACACTCCTGGGGCTGGCACAGCTCTGGGTGGGGAGAGGAGCTGGGTGTGTGCCCAGAGCTGCTGTGGAGTGCCCAGAGCTGCTGTGAGTGCCCAGAGCTGCTGTGAGTGCCCAGAGCTGCTGTGTGTGCCCAGAGCTGCTGTGTGTCCCTCTGAGCTGCTTCAGGCTCTGGTGGCTTCAGCTGTACCTTGTTGTGACTGCAGCTCTGGGCTGTTTCCTGAGCTTTACTGACCAGCAAAATCCCCTCAGCAGAAAAAAGGGTTTTGCTGTGTAGCTCCCAGGATCAAAGCTGTCTGCAAAATGCAAAATGTGACCCTTCCCCTGTCAACAGAAAAGCAAAATTGATATTTCACTATAATCAGCCAGGTGCAAGTCCCCTACTAAATAAATAAACCTCATGAAACTACAATTATTAAACCAAATGCATTGGACTCCACAAGCCTTTCATGAACTGGATACCTGTTTATACTGATAATTCTCTGCATGGAAAAGTTAGGAATAATATTTTTTTTCCTGCTGACAAGGCCTGAATAAACAGCTGATATTCTGTCACTGTGCCCAGACCTGCAAAAGTCAACAGGTGACAGCTGAAGTGATAAAATTCCCACAGAATATTTTGGAATTCAGAACTGTCAGGAAACTCACAGAAAACAACCCACGTGCTCTGTAGGCACTGATGTTCCATCTCTCACTTCTCTCAGCTGCCCTGAGCTGAGAGTCATCATTCCAGCTTGCTGGAGAGCACTTGATGCAGCCAGTTCCTTTTCAAATACATTTTGTTGGAAGTTGTTAGAAAATTCAATAAAGAGACTTTGATCATGATCCATTCATTGACTTTCTTGGACTAACTTTTATATGGGATTTAAAGTGGATTTGAAGCTTCTGTTTCAAAAGCAAAGCATATTTTCCAAATTCCTGCAGTGCCTCATGGCATCAGCTTTGCTTTTGAAATAGAGAATGAGGATGCAGAGATATTAAAGCTAAGCTCAGAGAAACA
The DNA here is from genome assembly GCF_022539315.1 of Serinus canaria. Taxonomy (NCBI): domain Eukaryota; kingdom Metazoa; phylum Chordata; class Aves; order Passeriformes; family Fringillidae; genus Serinus; species Serinus canaria. The sequence continues at coordinate 13,453,256 of NC_066329.1, forward strand.
TGATTTTCACCCCCTCTAGAAAAACAGGAACATCCTTACTGTTCCTTTGAATACATAATTAGTGCTAATTGCAGACACATGCCAGAAATGTGTGCAGCAGGACAGAGTACAGAATGCAGAGCACAGAATTTTCCTGTCAATGCCAGGGACAAGCAAAGGAAGAGCTGCAGTTTTTCCTCTTCCTGGGCCCTGCAGCCACAGGCAAGACCTTACCAGTGGCCAGCACAGAGCCCTCGAGGTGTTCTCCCCCCATCTGGGTCACCCCCAGCCCTGCCTCGTCCTGTGCCTGACTCCCCCACGCAGGAAGAGAAGAAAATTACATAACACAGAGTTCCCATTCAGCTTTTCACATTTCCCAGCTGTTCAGCAGTTCCCTGGATCCAGTCAGAGTGTGCAGATGCTCTGGGGCAGGGTCTCTGCTGAAGGAATGGCTCAGGGTGGAATTGCATTGTGGAGAGCACTGCTGAGGGCTCCAGGGCTGGCCTGGATGAGGATCAGCTGCTCCTGTCCTTAGCTCCTTGCTGCCACTGTTTGTTCTGCTATCTTTTGTTCCTGTGCTTATTTAAAAATTCCTGTGTCTCCTCCAGCCCCCAGAGTGACAGCGAACCAGGAGAAGCTGAGGGAGCCCAGGGGCCAGGGAGGGGCTGTGCCCTGAAGGGGCAGGAGCCCAGCAGGGTGGCTCCTCCTCAGCCCCCAGGCTCTTCCATCGTGCCCAGGCTCTCCTCAGGGTCCTCTGGTAAATCAGCAGGCTCAGAGTGCCAGCTGCACCTCTGAAAATCTCTTCAAGCCTGGCACATTTGGGGAAGCTCTTCCTTGCTGCTGTGATAGCATTTTTACACTCAGGTTCTGTCCCAGTCAGGATTGCAAACTGAAAGCAGCCCTGAATTCTGGCTGGCATGGAGAGGGCACTGTCACAGGGCTGGCATGGAGCGGGCATTGTCACAGAGCTGGCATGGAGAGGGCATTGCCACAGAGCATGGAGCAGGCATTGTCACAGGGCTGGCATGGAGCGGGCATTGTCACAGAGCATGGAGCGGGCATTGTCACAGGGCTGGCATGGAGCGGGCGCTGTCACAGAGGCATGGAGAGGGCATTGTCACAGAGGCATGGAGCGGGCATTGTCACAGAGCTGGCATGGAGCGGGCATTGTCACAGAGCATGGAGAGGGCATTGCCACAGGGCTGGCATGGAGCGGGCATTGTCACAGGGCTGGCAGCCGTGCTTGGTGCTGCCTCTCAAAGAAATGTGGAACATAAATCCCAATGTTTATTCCCATCAATGGAAGTTTTGCCCCAGCTGTGCCCTCACCTGTTTCGAGTGGTTAATTTCGCTCTCCCCTCTTGCCATTTCAAGCTTGTCCCACCGTGAGAAGGGAGATCTGCTCCTCCTGCTGCGCTGCCAGAGCACAGGGCAGGAAGGAGCCGGGGGTGAAAAGCCCCAGTTCCCTTGGCAGGGCTGGAGGAACTTTGGTGTTTCCTCCCAGGAAGGGTCTCTGGGAGGGCTCAGGTGGGTCAGAGCTTGCAGGGCTCCACTGCAGCTCCTGCAGCTCCTGCAGCTCCTGCAGCTCCTGCAGCCCCAGGGGACAGGCCGTGCCTGCAGGGAGGGAACTCGTGTCCTACATTGCAATGCCCAGGAGTCTCCAGAGCTCTGCAGTGTGGTTTAGAACCCTTTGTGCTACCCCGCTAAAAATTAACAAAACAAAACAAAAAGCTGGAAAAAGAGACAATGAAAGGACTTAGGTTGAGATGCTCCATAATTTATTGCAGATCTATGAGAGAACACTTGTAGAACCCATTTAATTCATTTAATAGTAATGCAAACATTGATATAAATTAAAACTCCAGAACGCTTTCTCACATCTTTTCTCTCCCCATGAGAGGTGAATGAAAATGATTTATTACCCATAGATTATAATTGCTTAAAATAGGTTATGATGTAAGAAAAAAATCTAATCCCTTCTACCAGGCAGGAGCAAAATTCTACAGACAGAGAAATTACATCTAACACCAGTGTGCTAAGGAAGAAACATTCTTCTTCTCCCTTTGGGGAAACTCTAAGAACATCTTTTTAGAACTGTCAAAATTCACAAGCTGTAATAAATTATTCTTTTTCATTACCCATTTATTAGGCAGGCTGTTTGGTATAATAGCAGAAAAATTCTGTCTAATTTTTCCAGCATTACACTACTGTGATTTCTCATTTGAAACAGACGAGTTATCAAGAGCAGTGATGTGTTTTATTCCCTACTTTGGGACCATCTTGCCTCTGAATTCTGATGAAGACAACTGGTGAAGCGTGTCAGGCTCTGCTGTCAGAGGGCTCTGTGTCAGGAGGGGCTGGCACTGCCACCCAGGGCTGCCAGGTGGGCACCTCCACCACTAAAGTGGGCACCAGGTGCAAAATTCAGGGTGAGGTTACACTGAAAATCTGGGGAAAGCAGGTACCAAACATGTAGGAATGTTGTAAATGCAGGGATCTCATTAACTGTGATGATGATGTGAAATCCTGAGACTTCCTGCAGGATAAATGGATAAAATCCTGGTCATGGAGATGAGAAATCTGGACCAGGGTCCTGGCTCTCTCACCAAGCTCTGGATGATTCTGAGAGAGCAATTCATTGAATGCAGTCACTGGATATATCATAGGCATTTATATACTGCAATGAAGTGGCTACATTTATATTTGGTAGGTGTGTATATAATGGAAAAGGGGTCCTCAGGGAAAACCTGCCTCAGCCCTGGTGCTGAAACACCAATGGCCTTGCTTTTGTGAAATGAAGGTACAAATACACATTCTTCCTGTGCTTTGCTGAAGCTGCAGTGAAAATGCCCACTCTGCCCTGGGTTTATTGTGTGCAGAGGGATCCAGAGTTACCAACCACTCTGCACGTGGTGATTAGAATTGCTTTATTCACAGCATTATTATTACTATTTTTATTATTATGCTGATTTGTCACGGTCCTCACCGGGTTCATCCTCCCCATAATCAGAATGTGAGCTCTCACACCAAAAGCAGCAGCTGCACTGGCTCTGTGGATGCTGAGCAGGCTCAGGGCTGTGTCTGGCCAGACCCTCAGCTGGCCACAGGAAACTCTGGCATTCCCACAATATCCCAGTGCCCCCTGAGCTCCCCACAGGTCTCACCTGGGGCTGCACACCTGGCACCACACAAGTGCCCAGCCCAAAGCAGGATCAGGAGCAGAGGGCAGACGGCTGCAATCGCATTTTTAGGAGCTCTGCTGTCCCCAAAAGGGCCAGGCAATGAAAGAGAAGGAGGAAATAGAAGTTACCTGTGTCCCACCCCCGAAGGGTGACGGCAGGGCAGGAATGGCTGGGAATGGCTGGGAAGGGATGCAAGGGTGGTGCTGACCCCACTCTGTGTCTGCACAGCCAGCAGACAGAAAGCTGCTGTCTTCACTCGGAACTGGATTACATTTTTAGAACTAATCCTCAGCTCTCTGACTGAAAAGATTTGCTAAGCCCCCGCTTGCTTTTTCTTTTAGGTCTGTGCACTCCAAAAGCTTCCTTCCTCCTCCTTCCTCCTGCTTCCCAAAGTCAATGCATGGCTGTGGCTCTGAACTTACAGAACCTGACTTTGTTTGTGCCTTGCATTGTTAAACAGGATTCACAGACAGGGGGAAACCCAGCACCCAAACAGCTCAGTGCTTCACTGATCCATAAAATCATTATAGGCAACATTTCGGTTTCAACAAGTGCCAAAAATTCTCCCCCCTCCCCGAATACAAAAATAAAGCAGAAACAAAAATAACAAGGCTATTAATCTTTCATTAAGTTAAAGGGATGAAAAGGAATCGCTTAAAGTATCATTCCTTACTTGCACCACAAGATTGGATGCCCCCTGCCAACTTCAAAGGCTCTAAAAGAAGCTGGTTAATATTGTTGGCACTGAACCAGATTGTGGTTTATTTTAGTTTTTCTGATTTTTTTTCAACAAAAGAAAACATTAAGGGTTGGACACTGATTGCTGAGGAGCAGCTATTGAAGGAGGGGGCCTTTGTGCTGCTACCAGTAATGTGTCAATTTTCAGACATGCAAAAGCTGCTCAAAAAATGGTGTCAGTCTCTGCACGAGGGCTGAAGTCTGTAACACTGCTCCTGTTTGCTCTGTGCTTTCAGCTCAGATACAAATCACACTCTCCCTGCGTGCCAGAGCAGTAGCTCTGGTGAAATATGGACTTTCTGCATCCCAGGAGCAGGAACAGATCCCCCATAAGCCACAAAGTCCCCCAGCTGGCCCTGCACTATGGCTGCTCCTCTTCCTTTGCTCCCCAGCCCTGAGGTTTGTGTGATTGCAGTTGAGCTCATTGTGCTGAGGGACAGCTCTGTGGGAAGGGCTCTGCCAGCTGCAGACTGTGCCTGGCACTGGGAACAGCCAGGAGCAGCCAGGGCACAGCACGTGCCTGGCACAGGCTGATGATGGGCTGAGAGGTGCCTGGCACGGGTAATGATGGGCTGAGTGGTGCCTGGCACGGGTAATGATGGGCTGAGTGGTGCCTGGCACAGGCTGATGATGGGCTGAGAGGTGCCTGGCACGGGTAATGATGGGCTGAGAGGTGCCTGGCACGGGTAATGATGGGCTGAGAGGTGCCTGGCACGGGTAATGATGGGCTGAGAGGTGCCTGGCACAGGTAATGATGGGCTGAGAGGTGCCTGGCACAGGTAATGATGGGCTGAGAGGTGCCTGGCACGGGTAATGATGGGCTGAGAGCTCAGTGTGCCTGGCACAGGTAATGATGGGCTGAGAGGTGCCTGGCACAGGTAATGATGGGCTGAGAGGTGCCTGGCACAGGTAATGATGGGCTGAGTGGTGCCTGGCACAGGTAATGATGGGCTGAGTGGTGCCTGGCACAGGTAATGATGGGCTGAGTGGTGCCTGGCACAGGTAATGATGGGCTGAGAGGTGCCTGGCACGGGTAATGATGGGCTGAGAGCTCAGTGTGCCCGGGCTCAGCAGTGCAGCCTCTGCAAGTCCTGCTCAGGTGTGTGGCACAGGCAGAACACGGTGCCTGAACGGGATTCCCTCCCTTTTCAGAGGCAGGAACAGCTCAGGGCCCAGCACACAGACAGCTCAGCCCTGTCCCTCAGGGCAGAGGAGGAAATGCAGGTGTGACCATGCAAAGTGGGGCCCAGCCGGGCTCCAGGTCCTGCCTCCTGCTCTCCCTGTCCTGGCTGTGAGAAAGTACCAGCTGAGAATTTTGTTAGGGGAATATTCAGTGCACCTAACAGGAGCAGGTGTTTTAAAATGCAAACTGTGCAAGCACAGGGTGATTGGAAGTATCTGTTTCATTTGATCTGTTGTCACTCAGTCCCCTCAGGCAGCACTCCTGGGTCTGCCCTTTCCAATCCCTATTACCAAAGAAAACAGATCTATCCCATTTGTCCCTGGGAAGGTTTTTTCTTCTTACATCAGGCATAACAACTGCAAATAAATTTGGCTACATTCCCCAAAGTGTATTTCGCCCAACATCTCCCTGTCATGCTTCTATCCATTATCTCTGCCAACTATTCCCTCTGGGCCACATCCAACATTCATCACACAATTTCCGTGTAATCCAGCAGTGTTTGCAGAAGGTGTATGTGCATTCCTGCATATGCCAGATATGACAGATGTCTGAAATTCCTCCTTCAAAAGCCTTTTCAGGAGAAGTCTGTTATCCTGGTGCTGTGATGGATAATGTCCCCCTGGCTTCTAATAAACGCTGCCTTTCATTTGTCTGAGCCAGTCCATAAATTTCTGGGGCAGGAGGGAAGGGCATGGCCATTATCCTCTCTGGGTGTTTCTCAGGAGGAAGCACACGTTTCCTGACCAACCAGCAAAAGGAGCAGCTGCACTGCTGGCAAGGCAGGCTGCCCAATGCCTCCCATGATCAGCCACCTTCCAGCTGCTCACAGTCCTGCCAGGCTGGGTCTGTTTGTCCTGAAATGTGTGATCTCAGCCGACTGCTCAGTCATCTCTGGCACTGAGGGGAAGGATCACAAACATTCTGGCAAACCAAGTGGTGATAATGCAGTTATTTGTCTGAAAGTGAGAGTTGTGAGTTTGCAATAAGAGCTGCAGGAAGGTCCCTGAGGGAAGGAACAATCCTGTCCCAAACCTGACAGGTGTCCATCAAGTGGGAGGAACACAGGAGCACTGGAGATGCAGGGCCTGCACCACTGGGGGAGGCCTGGCTTCTTTGGAAAAATTAAATTATGTCATTTTAACTCTGCCATAATGCATGAACAGCAGGGAGCTCATGCTGCTCCACCAGCAGCCCAGCTCCTGCCATCTTCTTTCTCTGAGTGCCTGAGTTCAACCTGAATTGTTTTCTTCCAACTGTTCCTCTGTGTGTGTAACAAATAATGGCAACCAGTGCAGACGATGCAAACTGCAGTGACTCCGTTCCAGCACTGTGTGAACTGCATCTGGCTCAGCTGCAATGGCCCCCACAAAACAAAAGGAATTCCTGCCCTGAAAAATTAGTTTGCTCCATCTCTCAGACTTTCTGGTGGAGCTCCCATTGGCCAGGACAGGGAAGAAATTCTCCAGCAGTGTCTCTGGCAGAAGCTGAGCAGGCCTGGAGGAAGAAGAACGTCCCCAGGGTGCCCTCCCTGCCCTGGGGTTGGTGCAATGCCACCAGCAGGGCTTTGCTCTGGGTTTGGTCAGCAAACACCCCTGGCTGAGGGGCAGCTGGTGGGATCAGCCCTTGGCCAAGGAGGGGCTCAGCACCCTCTCCAGCAGCCTGGCTGCATCCCTGTGGCTGTCACTGAGCTCCTGCCTCTCTCTGGGGAAGGTTTATCTTGAAAAGAAAGGGTTTAAGCTTGGCAAAGCAAAAAGCCTTTTCAGGGGGGAAAGGCTGGTTCAGCTCCAGACAGCTGCCTGTGAAATGCTCTATTAATGATAAGATCCTAAAAGAGCTGGTCAGGGGTGAGCAGTCTTGCTTTCCTTTCTTACTCTATCTCTGCTGAAGTTTCTTTTCCGCTTATGGAGAAGGGGAACAGTTTTCTTTTACTTTCTTTTTTCTTTTTTTCTTTTTTTTTATCACCAACTTCAACCACGGGGTCAGCTTTGATTTGGGTGAGTCAGACACGTATTTATCTCTGAAATTCTCCTCGGTGCCTGGGAATGAAGTGTTTCTCCTCATCTCAGAAGAAAGCGACGTGCTTTAAATAACAGCAGTGCCAAAAAAGAAAATAAAAGGTAATAACAGCATTTGTTTTACTTGCTACATGGTCGGCCTGATTGATATGTTGCTGGTACGTGTATGGTTTTAAGAGACTTCTTCAGTTTCTCGGTGACAATGTTTATAGTGTGTTTATAGAAGGAGATCTGTACTGCAGACCTTGTTCTCTGCTCTGCTCAGCTCCAGCAGTCCTTACAGCAGACAGGCCTGAGCCACTCCTCACCCTGCTTAAGAGGGGTTTGATTCTTGCAGCCATTCCATATTTGCAGGAAGCACTCAAGCCTTAATCTGCACCACTTGTGGGGTAGTGAAAGGAGAAAAACAGCTTTGGGAGCAATCCTCCTGGAAAGCTGACCAGGCAGGGCTCAGCAGTGCCTGGGATTGGGGAGAGCTCAGCAGACCTGGGTTTGGGCCGGGCTCAGCAGAGCCTGGGTTTGGGCTGGGCTCAGCAGTGCCTGGGATTGGGGAGAGCTCAGCAGAGCCTGGGTTTGGGCTGGGCTCAGCAGTGCCTGGGTTTGGGGAGAGCTCAGCAGAGCCTGGGTTTGGGCTGGGCTCAGCAGTGCCTGGGTTTGGGGAGAGCTCAGCATTACCTGGGTTTGAGCTGGGCTCAGCAGAGCCTGGGTTTGGGCTGAGAGCTCAGCAGAGCCTGGGTTTGGGCTGGGCTCAGCATTACCTGGGTTTGAGCTGGGCTCAGCAGTGCCTGGGATTGGGCTGGGCTCAGCAGTGCCTGGGTTGGGGAGAGCTCAGCAGTGCCTGGGTTTGGGCTGGGCTCAGCAGAGCCTGGGTCTCAGGGAAGGCTCAGCAGTACCTGGGATTGGGGAGAGCTCAGCAGTGCCTGGGTTACTTGGAGCCTGAGCTAGGCCCAGAAGTAGAAAGCTTCACATCCCTTCAAAAATTGCAATTCAAAAAAATAAACCCAGAATTTTGTGATTTCACAGCACTTTTAGTGATCCATCTGTTTCTTCACAGAGCCCTGTTAAGTTCTTGCCTGCACAGTTTGCATGGTGACAATGACTTCAGTTTTGCTCAGTTCTGGAATAGATTTCCCTTCTGTCCCTCTCTGTTAGATCGATTTCAATTTAATTAAGTGGTCAAAATTTAAAGTATACTTTTTCCATCTTGAAAAACAAATCCTTCATTGGAACTTTACAGAAAGTTGTCTAGCTAGGTCTTTATTTTTCATTTGGAATAAGTCTGAGTTTTTACCCTCCTGAGAGTTGTTTAAGCAACCATCTCACCTATCTGCTGTAAAACCAATATTTTAAAGATGCAATTTGCTGTGACAGAAGCTGGTTCAACATGTAACTCTCTCTGGCTTTGATGGATCATTTGCTCAGACACAATGAATTCTGCTGGATCTGATAACTCATTGCTCCTGAAGTAATCACAGTGAAATAATGAGTTACTATACCATCATTTCTGCTTTGTTTCTCACTGCTTGCCTTTTACACTTGAACAAAGTCCTTGAGTTCTTGATTAGTCTTCTTGGCTTAAAGGACCTGTCTTTTGCCAGGCTGAAAGAAAAAATTATTCAGATTCTTTACTTTTGATTCACCATTGCTCTGAAATAATGAATGGTATCCTTCCCTATAATGACCCAAAACATCAAGGGTGGCTTCCTCCTCAGTATGAAAAGACCCAGGTCCAGCTTTTTCATTGGGATAAAGAAGTTGTTAATAAAATCAGCACAGTGCCTCAGCCGCGTTCCCCTGCCAGACCTCCGACAGCAGAGACACAGATCTTAAGAAGAAGAAGAAAGGGAAGGAGAAACAGAGATTCATGGGAGAAAAAAAGGGGGGAAATGGGATTTCAGATGGTATCAAACAAAAGAAAAGAATGATACAGTCAGTCCTCTCCCACCAAATTTGCCTCTGCCCAGTTCAATGCTGGGCACTGCTCAGGTCAGGAATTCATTAAAATGCAATAAAGTGACAATATTTCTGAAAACACAGAGCCATGGTGGAGCTACTGGAGGAATTCTCCTTAGAGGGGCTGATTCCAACCCAACTAGGATCTTCTGCATTGATTCCAAGAGGCTTTCAATTACCCCAGAACCCTGCGGGGTTGAAACAAATGCTGAGCAGGTTGTTGGCAACGTGTGTGAGGGAAGGCAACACTGCTGCTGCTCCAGTGGAGTTATCAGGGACAGGAACACACCAGCATTGCTCCAGTCGAGTTATCAGGGACAGGAACGCACCAGCCCTGCTCTGACACAGTCTGTCTCACACAGGAACACACCAGCATTGCTCTGACACAGTCTGTCACACACAGGAACACACCAGCACTGCTCCAGTGGAGTTATCAGGGACAGGAACGCACCAGCCCTGCTCTGACACAGTTTGTCAGGGACAGGAACACACCAGCCCTGCTCCAGTGGCATTTATCAGGGACAGGAACGCACCAGCCCTGCTCTGACACAGTTTGTCAGGGACAGGAACACACCAGCCCTGCTCTGACACAGTCTGTCTCACACAGGAACACACCAGCATTGCTCTGACACAGTCTGTCACACACAGGAACACAGCAGCATTGCTCCAATGGAGTTATCAGGGACAGGAACACACCAGCCCTGCTCCATGGACAGTTATCAGGCACAGGAACACACCAGCACTGCTCCAACGGAGTCTGTCACAGACAGGAACACACTAGCACTGCTCCATGGCAGTTGTCACACACAGGAACACACCAGCCCTGCTCCAGTGGCATTTATCAGGGACAGGAACACACCAGCCCTGCTCTGACACAGTTTGTCAGGGACAGGAACACACCTGTAATGCACTCACTGGCACCTTCTGTCCAGGAACTCTGTGCAAGGAAAACTGGCAGAGGTCTGAGCTCTGTGAAATGCTTGAAGAGCTCAAATTCCTCACGAGTTTCCATCCTGTTGTATCCAAGCTCTCAGAAAGTTGTATTTCCCTCTCAGTACCTTTTCCAAGTGCATGCCCTTTCCAAGTGTCCTTGCACGTCCCGTTCCCAGCTCTGACCTCTCCTGTCTGTGCTGGACTTGGGTGTTATTTTGGACTAAACTGAGATCTCTTTCATCAGCTTTCAAAACATTGTGAACTGAAACTGCTCTTATTTAAAAGTTTAACTTTACTTTCATCAATTTATAATCAGAGTTCCTCTGGTATGTTTGATTCCTGACAAACAAGGATAAAAGTCTTGTGCCCCCATTGCTAATGAGATGATAAAACAGCAGGGATCAAGTTTTTAATTACTACAGGCTATGCACTGGAGAGGTACCAGTGATATTTTCTATTGCATGTCTAAGTTGTAACTTCAGGCTTATGACAGTCATGCTGTGTTCCTCTGCCTTTGATGATCACTCATCTTTGTCTCCTGAGAACATACAAAAATTTCTGAGCTGGGCTCCTGGGGGCTTGCAATTATTGCTGTAACCTGGCCCAGGTTGCAGGGCAGCAGCAGAGCTGCTCAGCCAGGAGAGCACACACGACACGGGCAACTTCCCTCTCACACAATCTGGGTTCTCAATCTAGCTGTTCCTTTCATAATTATGCTTTTAATTAAGAGGGAGAATAATTTAATATTGTTCCCGTTTTCCCTTTCAGAAGCACGATCCATTACCTTCTCATCCATAAAGCATCAGGGCCACAGGCACAGAGCAGTGCACGGTTTTGGCACTAGGGGACCCAGCCCTGGGAAAATCGGCAATGCAGGCACGGCTCTGGAACCTGCCATCACTCCCACCCATCCTTATAAGCTCGTTGAGTGAGTTTTGTTTCCTTGAATAAAATTAATATTGATGCACGAGATTAAAATGCATTTCTAAGTAGCAGATAATTCCTGACTGGACAGAGCTGAGGGTGGTAATGGTGCAGACCTGTCCTCCCTCCCAGTGCTGCAGATCTCCACCACAGATCAGCCCGTGGGACTGGGCCGTCACTGCAGTTACTCCAAGGCTTCTCCTGGGGGCTGCTCTGTGTCACAGAGGGGCACTGGGACACCTGCAGGGCACTGCAAAGTCACCTGTCCCCGCTGGCCCAGGGCCACAGCCCTGCTCAGAGCACCAGGAGCTGTGGGGAGGAACAACCCGAGGAAGAACACCCCCAGCATCTCCTCACTGAACCTCTGTGAGTTTTCCTCTGAGTGCAAAGTTTATCTTCTCATTGAGGGGTTTGTGAGACCTGAGCCTGAGCCCACCAGGATTTTCCAATCAAGCACAGGCTGTTTCCACTCAGGCCACGGACCCCAAAACTTCCTCTGAAGCCACCACTGCTCTTCTTCTGCCACAGCTGCACAGCTCTGCCTCTGTTCCAGGGCATCCTACAGACATCATTTCCTTTACATTCCTTTATGCTGAGAGAGCACTCTGTGAAAAATTATTTCATCCTATTTCGTGTTGCCTCTCCTGTTTAATCTCTGCTTGATGTGAGAGATAGGTATGGCTCAGCCTTTTATCCAGCTAAGATGAAGCTGCCATTCCTTTCCTTAGCTCCTTCAGTTCAGACTTCCTCTCTGCAGCCAAATCCTAGCCCAGGAGAGAGTTGTCCCTCCGGGGAAGGAGTGAGGAGCACAGAAGCAGTGACATCTGCAGTGCAGTCAGCAAGGGGAGGAGATGAGCCTGGGCTCAGGAGCAGGAGCCCTCCTTGAGTGCTGAAATACAAAAAATGAGAAATGACTTTTTCTCTGCCTGGTCTGAGATTTGACAGTGGCATCCTCTGGGTGAGGGTAAAATGCCCAAGGAGGTGTTTGTGTGCAGACATTGCAAAACCCTGGGTGCAAGCAGCCCTCGAGGAGTGTGTTCCTTCCTGTGAGAGCTGGAGCTGTGATCTGGCTGGGGCTCCCCAGGGACTGTGTCAGACAAGCTGCAGAAACCACGGGCCCAGCTGACCCACTTCTCTCTGGCTTGAGGATAAAACCCCTCTGCTTTGGTAGCCCCATCCAGCCTGGCTGGAAACAATCATTCCTGAGAAAACACGGGGGAACACTCACTTCAAAAAGTACTGCACAAATCTGAAACTTCCATTACCTATCCAACCATGATTAATGCACTTGGCTGTAGAAATCAATTGTGTTTTAAAAGCAAGTCATGAAGGAGACTTCATCCTTGTTTTCTCTTACAACTGACACGGCAGATCAAAATGCTGACACTACAAATACTGCATGACTGGGACCCAAACACATGGAATGCACTGATTTATTTCACTAACGGAGGACACCCAAGTACCAGGCTGTGGTTGTGTGGAGGCAGTCCATGGCATTCAGAACTTACAGCTCGTGTCAACCCCAGCCACTGCATGAACAGCATCAAGAGACATTTACTGTGCTGCATTTCAGAATGGAAATTCTGCTGTGTTCCATTTCAGAATGGAACTGAAATGAAGTTAACCATGAAATGTGTGTAATCTAAACTGCAAAAATCCCTCCACCCTAATGATCTGTTCCCCAAAAGAAAAATGTAAAGTGTTTAAAAGATTTAGCAAAATCTGTGCATAAATTGAATAAATCATCATGGTATCAATTATATCTTAAAAATGGTGTTCAGCTCTTCTAACATCAAGGACTGGTTTTAATTATGGCTTCAGTGTAACTAATATTTCCTTGATTTTAATGACTGTTGTCCTATTATAGGATTAACTTGTGATGAAGCTGAAGAAGCCAGAATAATTTTCAGTTTAAAGAATTGCAAAGACCTTTGACAGGTACACCAGTAACAGCAGATTGTTTTGAAGTACGTTGGATTTTGGCCCGAATGCTGTTCCAGTTTCTGACTCAGAGTCATCCCCTGGCAGTATGGCAAGTGAGACTTGGCCTTTTTTCCAGAAGTGCAGAAAGTAAATATTGCAGTGGGCTGGAAGGGCGAGGCTGTAGTGAATTCCTGCCTGCACATGAGAGATCTGTGGAACTGAAGTGATCCCAATGCATCCCTGCAATCCCTACTGGGCAGGCACATCAGTAACTGCAGCCCCTGCAGGCTCCTGAGCTCAGCTGGGGCTCCTGTTCACCTGTATTGACATCCAGTGTGAGCCCCTCTGAGGGCACAGGTGGAGCAGCAGAACTGCAGCAGCAAGGCAGGGTGTGCACTGAAATATTGTGTAAAGCTCAAAGAACCACCTGGAGGGCTCCTGAACCAAAAAGAAAACAAAACAAAACCCTGACGTTGCACTTACCATCATTTCAAAGCATTTTGATGTTTTATTATTGAGGAGGGATAGAACGTAGGGAGCTGCAGCCAGGGCAGAGAACCAGGGGTGGAGGAGTGCCAAGAGCCCAACTGTGGGCACTCAGAGAGTGTCCCCTCTTTGCCTGGCACACCCAAAGGTGACCACACCAACCACCTGCTGCTCATGGCCAGGATTTTCCTGTGGGTCCCTCCTCAGGCTGCTGCTCATGAAAGAGCTGTAAAGTGGGACATGAAGTTGGGTTTGTGACCCACACACAGCTGGGGACAGCAGCTGGGGTTGTGCAAACACATCAAGTGTTAGTGAAGAGATCAGCAGCCAGCACTCGGCCTGGGAAATGGGCTGTGACTCCAGGAGAAGGAACTTCACCTTGCTTTTATACTGAGACTCTGCTTCTCCGAAATATTCATGTTCTCAGAGAAATGAATGCAGTTCTGGAGGCTACACTCACCTCCAGCCTCGTGAGTTCTCTGCTACAGACAGAAACATTTGCATTTGGCATCTCATTTTGCTTCAGCAAATTTATTTCCTGTGACTCTTTCATTAGAAGAGCTGTAGTGTGTATCAAGGACATTATTTTGCTCATACAAAAGGAAAACTGGATAATAGGTGCTTTTTATGTCTCCTGCTGCTGGAGAGCCATAATATTTAAGTCATAAATGGGCAAATGTCAAAGCAGGTCTCCCTCTGTGCCTGACTCCCTCTAATAATTAGGTGCTGTTTTATTGTTCTGTGGCTGAGTTGTGAGTCCAGCTGTCAGCTGACATAGCTGGTAATGGCAGGACCACATTCCTCACCACCAGACAGCTCCCTTCAGAATCCATGGCATATTTACAGCCCTCAGATTTGCAGGGTCAGGTCTCATGCCGTAGCTGTGCACAGCAAAATAACATCTCAGAATAACATCCCACCCTTAAGTGCATGAATCTGCCTGCAAGAATTTGTATTCACACAAAATGAGGAGGAGCAGACCTTCCACCCAGCTAGGAGCTGGCCTTGCCTTTTGCTCCCCCATCCATGGAATCAGAAGGAAGCCCCATGGGCAGAGGACCTCTGTGGTTCCCAGCCACCACAGCAGACATCTGCAGCAGCAACCCACTAAAAAAATTCAGCAGCTTGCCAGAAAGCAAGAAAAAAATGGCAAAAGTCACCTGCAAAGCAGGTGGAAGCACACCCAGGCTCTGGTTTTTGTTTGCAAAGGAAACCCCAGCAGCCGTGTGTGCCTCACCTGTGCTGGAAAGGTGTTTCACCATCCTGCCCCTCGTCAGGCTCCTGTGAAGATCCTGGGGTCCCGTGGGAATGAGGGGCTGGGGTCCAGTGGGAATGAGGGGCTGGGGTCTCATGGGAATGAGGGGTTGGGGTCCCATGGGAATGAGGGGTTGGGGTCCCATGGGAATGAGGGGCTGGGGTCCCGTGGGAATGAGGGGCTGGGGTCCCGTGGGAATGAGGGGCTGGGGTCCCGTGGGAATGAGGGGCTGGGGTCCCATGGGAATGAGGGGTTGGGATCCCGTGGGAATGAGGGGTTGGGGTCCCGTGGGAATGAGGGGCTGGGGTCCCGTGGGAATGAGGGGTTGGGGTCCCATGGGAATGAGGGGCTGGGGTCCTGTGGGAATGAGGGGCTGGGGTCCCTGGTGTGGACATAAAAATTATATTAAAAAATTTACTGAAAAGAAAGGTGATCTCTGAATCAGTAAACTCTAGGGGTTTACTGACAGCCATATATTGAGCCTAGTGAGGATGTTAATTCACTTTAGTGGTCTAGGAATAGGAAAAAAGCCCAGTGGGAAAAAAAAAGGAAAAAAGAGGAAACAACATATGAGATTTTTCTGCTTTCTAAACACTAACTGATCAATCAGTTTTTGCTAGATAAGAAAGTTCCAGTGGTGACTATTTGTAAGATACTTAATGCACAGAGACTTTTTTCTAAAATTATTTTTGCCCAGGAGACAAATGTGTAACCATATGATTTTTCCCCCTGCTATGTTAAAAATGCATTTATATTTTTTCAAGCACACCCCGATTAAAGAGGGCACATCTGTTTTAAGTCCTTCTTTATGAAAATTACTGCGCTTCCTCTGAAAGCTTATCTTTTAATTTCAAAATTCTTTGTAGCAATAACTTAGATAATAACCAACCATATTTCTGTCTTCTTTGGAGGAGGAAAAAAAAAAAAAAAAAAGAGAGAAAGAAAGAAGCATTTTGAGCTTTGAACTCCCCCTCCCCGGCGGGCCGGGTTCCTTTGAAAGGCCCCTGATTTGCGTTTGAAATGGCTGTTCCGCGGTTCGGCGGGGCCGCAGCGGCAGCGGCAGCGGGCGGATCGTTCATCCGCGCCCGCCGGGAGCGCCGCCCGCTCCGCCCGCCCCGCGCTCCGCCCGCTCCTCACCGGGTCCTGCTCCTCTTTATTTCATTTTGTCCCTCTCACCCGTGCAGGGGTTCCTGGGTGTCCCCAGGCCGGGGCACTACGGACAGCGGCGCTGCCCCTCCCGCGAGCACGGCCGGCCCTACTGACCATCTGTCTGTCTGTCTGTCTGTCTGTCTGTCTGTCTGTCTGTCTGTCTGTCTGTCTGTCTGTCTGTCTGCCTGCCTGCCTGCCTGCCTGCCGCAGCCATTGTTCACGGCACAGATCATTTCAATAGCTAAACTGGGACCTGCAGAGGCACTGGGCTCTGTCATCATGGCCATTTTTTGGCACCTCCCGTGTTTCTGTTCCCCCCGGGGTGTCCGGGTGCTGTGTCCCCTTTATTCATTGGCAGAGCTGCAGAGGACACTGGGCTGAACAGGTTTTAAATAAAATGCAGTTGTTTCACCTTAGATTACTGTCGCTGACACCAGGACCTGCACCACCATAACCTCGCCCTTTCCCAGAGGAGTCCCTGTGCAAACCCCCGCAGCAGGATGTTTCCAACATGGGCCAGCAGGCAACTGACAGAATTTTTGAAGTCAGTATCCACTGACAAATATTCCAAGGGAAGCCAGTGAAAAGGTGACAGATGTTCTGCATGTAAGCAAATACAAACTTGAACACAACATAAAACGTGTGAGAATGGTTTAAACTCTATTGCAAAATTAATTATTGGAAGTTTAAAATTGTAAAGCACCATTTGGGCTTCAAAGAATGTTCCAAATGAAGAAAATAACTCAGGTATTTATTGTTTTGCGTCGATTTCCATTGAAGCTATAAATAGCTGACAAGAAATGATGACAAATCAGCTATTGTAACCCTCTGGGAGTTTATTAGGTCATTTGTGAGAGGTCTGAATAGAGTCATTTGTTGCCCTCAGGTGTTTGAGAGTCTCTTTACCCTTGGGAAAGGAATTTAACAAAGGAGTGTATTTCAAAGCAGGCACTCTGTGTTTTCCACCCTTTTTCTGAAGTGTTTTCAAACACACTCCGAGCTAAAACCCCTCAGAAGTGAGCAAAGGAGGTGTATATCAGATGACCCCTGAGGCAGCTGACAATCCCGGGAGCAGAGGTAGGGTCACATTTTCCATGCTTGAATCCCAAATGCATTTTCACTGCAGGAGGCCCTGATTTATTTTTGCCCCACCCACTGGGTGCAAACTTTGAAAGGCACAATCCAGAGGTGTTGGGCTAATGCCCTACGTGCATTTTTTAGTGTGGCTGAAATGTGACATGTCTCATTTCTTGTGTGCTCCCAGACCCACGGGGCAGCCCTTTGTGACAAACAGACATTGCACCTGCCCTGATCTGAGCATCCCCTCAGTCAGGCACAGCGCTGGCATTTCTTCAGGCTGCACTGGAACAGGCAATAGCAGCTCAGCCATCCGAAGGAAGCTGCCCAGCAGCTCTGAGGAAACCAACAGCTCCAGGTTTGATAGCCAGGGAGCACCCAGGGAAGCTCTGCTCCCAAAGCCACGGCCCAGCCAGGCCCCTCACGGGATGAAGGGGAAAGGAAACATGGAATTTCATCTGTGGCTCTGGTTTTTTGTCAGTGCAATTTTGTTCAGGGTCCCAGAGAGCAAACAGTTCAGCATCCCCCATCCTCTGCAGCTCAGGGCTCTGAGTGCAGGGGGCATTCCTGACCCCCAGCTGGAACTGAGCACTGCCTGTGTGCTCATAACCCATGGCCAAACTGGCTGGGCTCTCCCTCTCCCTGCTGGGGCAGGGCTTTGTGCATCCCCAGCACCCTGCAGAGCTGCCTCCAGAGCTTCCAGTGATGGCAGAGCTGGTCCTGCAGGTCTGGCTGCTGTGCAGCTCTTCTGTCCCCACTGCCAGCAGGTCAGAGCTGCAGTAGGAACCACCCAAGTATCACAGACTGTGCACCCAGGTTAGGGCCTGGGTGGAACGAGGGTGGCTGGTGCTGGACTGAGCTCCCCTGCACAGTCAGTGAGACTCAGCAGGAGTCCCAGACTGGCCAGCCTCACATCTGGCAGGGCTGGAACCCCTCTGTCCCCATCCCTATCCCTATCCCTAACCCAGTCCTGGGTGCAGGCTGGCACTGCCAGGGAGGCTCTGCAGAGCAGCACCAGGGGCTGCACAAGGCTCAGGGCTCTGCCACCACTCTCAGAAATGATTTCCTGCCCTTCTTCAGGGCTTCAAGAGCTGACTGTCATCCACTTGGACTCCACTTGAACCCCCTCTCAAGTGAATGCCCTGCAGCTCTTGTCTTCAAACAGTGCTGTCCATCCTTTTTGATCATCCCAGGCATGCAGATTTTTCAAAGGCAGAGCTGATGCTCACGGCCCCTCTCCTCTCCTGCTTGCTGATTTCTTGGCTGGGCTCACTGTGCATTCAGCTCACAAGCCATTCATGCAAATAAGGCACTGCATGCTCAGAAGATGTCCAGGGTGAGCAATAGCTGAGATCAGACTGCCCCTGTTGGAATAATTCATGTAGCCCACGGATCCTTTGCTTAGGCTAAATTTGAGAGCATACCAAACCTGCTTGTCAGTGGGCAAAGATTTTAACTGTGACTACAGCTCATTCTGGCTGCCACTCATTCCTGCTCACCCTGTCCCTTTATGGGGCTTCCCACAGCTTGCCCATATTGTCCTGGACGTGCCCACAGCCCACATCCATCCAGCCTGGAGAGCCTTACTGACTCCTAAGAGGGCAAAGAACCTGAGGAGCTTTGTCAGGACAGTTTTTGTGCTGGAGAAGTGCAGAGGAGTAACTGGGAGTGCCTGAGGAAATCTATAACCAAAAAGTTCAGTGCATTTGAAATGTGGCACCTTCAAGGACAGAGAGCACCTGAGCAGGAGATTCCAGCACCAGCTTGGTTCTCAGTTCAGGTGACAAATGTGACTTCAAGTCTTGACAGACAAATAGAGGAGGGAGAAATCAGGAACTTTGCAGGGTCTTTGACACACTGCAGTGAAGTCTCTGAAAGCAGTGAGCCCTCAGAGGAGGTCAGCAACCACTGGCCAGGATCTGAGAGCATCCAGCAGTCTGGAATGCCACGGAACTGAGGGTGGGTCTGGGGGCATTAAGTGTCCACCCTGGTGTGGTGTGGCTGTAGCAGGGAATTCTCAGGTGCCTGAAGTAAAGCCCAGTGCCCTCCCAGGGAGCTGGGACAGGCAGTGCACGGCCAGCACTCAGGTGTCCCCACCTGTGCAGGCTGCAGGGAGCAGCCCCTCTGCCTGCCCCTACCCAGCAGCTGCTCTGGCAGTGCCACCCTACACTGCTGCACTGAGTGCCACTGTTCAGGGCACAGCAGTCTGGCCTGGCACTGAGCTGCCTCTGCACCCCTGGGGAGTGGAGCAGCAGGGCAGGAGCCAGTGCAGGTTCAAAGGCAAATTCCTCTGGAGAAGGTCAGGGAGCGCCAAGTGCTGGGATTTAATTTTCCTCCTGAATACAAGAGCAGTTGCCTTGGTGCAGTGAAAGGCTCAGATGAATTCAGCTGCCACGGGAGCAGAGCAGAGGGTGTGTGGTTTGGCTGGGGCACTAACCAGGTGTACAGGGCGTGCAGGAACGTGTCAGACTGAGCTGAGCCCTCCCACAGCCCACACCTCAGGAGCCAGCAGCCAGGTGATTCTGCTAACACTTTACTCCTGCCCTGAGGAACTCCCTCTGCCTTTTGGAGCTCAGGGTAGCACTCCTGGTTCGTGCTCTGGGTTGTCGTGGGTGTGTGCCTGTCAGAGCCCCAGCCACCTTCCAGAAGGAACTCTGGCAACACCACAGCTGAGGATTCCCTGGCTCAGGTGGGGCTCTGGCTGTGGCTCTGAGCACCAGGCTGTGCCCTGGCAGTGTCACCAGCCTGCCCTGTGCCACCAGCCTGCCCTGGCAGTGTCACCAGCCTGCCCTGTGCCACCAGCCTGTGCCCTGGCAGTGTCACCAGCCTGCCCTGTGCCACCAGGCTGTGCCCTGGCAGTGTCACCAGCCTGCCCTGTGCCACCAGGCTGTGCCCTGGCAGTGTCACCAGCCTGCCCTGTGCCATGCCCAGCCTCAGTGCCACCAGGCCACTCATTCTCGTGCAGGGCACTGGCAGAGGTTTCCATGCAAACATTTCAAAAATGATTTTGAAACTTAAGAAAACATACTCCAGCAATTACCATTTCCTTTACCATGAAACCAAATTCACTGTACATTACAGCTTTAAAGCTGAGATCTAAGGTTCAGATCAACTCTTTAATCCTGACTGTGGCTTCGGGTACTTCCTGATATTTATGAGAAATGCTCCAGGCCTGCAGCTGGGCTTTGAACAAAAAAATAATGAACTTCGTTGACTGTGAACAAAGTTCCACACTATTTTAAAGAAAGTTAAGCTGTGACATTTTTTAATCCAACACTAAATCACATAACCCAAATTCTCTGCATAATTCAGGAATGTTCACAGCAATAAAAAGACAATTAGATCAAACTGGCTTGCTAAATGAGCTGAAATCAATCTGTCTAAACTTGAGAATTCTTGTTAGCCTCTCTCCTGAAACACTCCCATTTTACTGTATAATATCTGAATCAAAACAATCTCCTGTTCTAACACACTTCACACACCAACTCTCCCTCTCCTCTTGCTAAAAATAGAGGTAATAAAGGATGTCTTACAGAACACACACCTTACAGAATTTCATATTATTTATTGAATATGGCTCACACATCCAATTACAGTATGAACTTCTGGAGGCCTTGCTCCTCTCTGTGTAGTGGCACCTCTCCATCCCTACAGATGTTATTGAGAACTTGTGCCAAACCACTTCTTGCTCACTTCATGCAGGATTTGCACACAAAATAAATGTCAGCGAGGCCTGATCTGGATTTTTAATACAGCAGGGAAATACAAAGTTGAAGCCTTTATTTTCTCTCTTCTTGAGAGGAAGTGCTTCCATGGTGTTTGTTAGGCAGTTGTGTATTATCTCTCTAGTGGCAATTTTTTCTCCTTTCTATCACGTGCCTTTTGCTCTCTACTTTGGGATGCAAGCACTGCCAGTGTCCCCAGGGCCCAGCCAGGGCTGGTTCCTCTGTCCCAAGCTCCAATACTCCCCAAGACTTGCACTGGGAAGGAGCAAGGCTGCTAGCTCCTGATTCCTGGTTCAGATACCACACAGGCTTTAACCTTTGCCTCTCCCACTTCAGGAAAAGACTCTTGAAGAATGCAAAAGCACTGTGGTCCAGACTCACAAGGAGTTAATACCAACCACAGAACATGAATCCCGATGCTTACTTGTGAGAAATTCCCATCTGAACATTTCTTAACAAAGGCTTAATTAGATTCAGGTGCACCAGGTTGGGGTTCTGAGAACCTGGCTATGCAGGCAGGTTACTGAGGGCTGTTCTGAAGGATTCCTCTGGCTCCAGCACTGCAGATAATGGGGTTTATTCCTCTCTCTGGAGAGAGTGCCTTCTCTGGGGTTAGAACAGAAACACCTGGTGATACCTGGTCATGGTGCTGCAAGAAACACACGAAGGTAAGAGTTCAGCCTTCCTTGTGAGGCATTTTAATTCACTTTAGCATTCCTCTAAAGGCAGGGAAGTGTTTTCCTCGCTGTGTGCACTGGAGTTTCTCCTTTATTTGCCATTCAGGAGCCCAAAGTGCTGCTCACCACGCAGCTGTCTGCTGGTACAGTTCCTGCCTCCTACCTCCTCAGGCATCTTTTTCCTGTTTATACTTGTACATCAAATGGGCCTTTGGAAAAATCCCTGGTTTCCTTTTGTTCTGTGCTCTTTGTTGTGTTTCCATGCGGTCCTTGCCCCTTTGGAGATGACATGGATGGGAAATGGCTCATTGTAGCAACAGGAGACAACAACAATTGCATCACGGTGAAGCAAACATCAAAGCACAGTCCACGCCAAAGAGCTGGGGGGAAGATTCATGTGTGACATTCTGACATGCTGAAGTCCAGTTTGGGAGGGCTCTTGGCAGCACAAAAATGAACTGCAAGCAGTTGCCATGTTCCAAACCCTGTTTGTCCTGGTGTTTCTGTGAAGCAGCCTGGGCTCAGGACACGATGGACCTGCAGCCTGTGGCACGTCCCCTCTGACTGTGACAGTCCTGCACAGCCAGGCTGAACTGCATGGGATTGTTTAAAAAAGCAGGTCTGAAGGACTGAACCACACTGGAACCTGTCTTTCACTGAGCACTAATTAACTGTCTGACAGCCCACGGATAAAAATGAGAGCGCTCATTGTTGGTGTTTATTTTCTCTTTAATAAGGAATTGCTGTAGGTAGCCAGCCTGATGAAGTATTTTAACAACTCCCTTCTGAAGGTAATTAAGTTCTGCAGTGAAATGTAAGGAATTTGGCATCAAAAAACCATTAAGCAGGCAGATATTTTAAATGAATAAACAAACATAACTCTTTCCAACACACACATTCTGCTTTCTCATGATTTACATAACACAAATGACTTTGACAACATCTTTATATTGTGTTTATCTCAAAATACTGCTGAGCCAAAAAACTCTGCATATTGTGTTTCTGCAGCTCTAAACCTCTGACCCACTGGAGAGTTCTGCAAGCTGCAGAGCAGTAAAAGCTGCCACTGTGGGTGAAGAGCCCATGGCAAGGAGCGAGCACTGCCCTCAAAAGCACTGAACATGGAACATCTAAGTGTGTGCATTGACTCTGTCAAATATTTATCCAGATTTGGATGTGAATAATGGAAATCACATGCCAAAAGTACTTCAGCTGTCTCTAAGCAGCTACATCCACACTTCCACAGCTGGAAAGCTCTGCTTTTTTACTTCTGAAAGAGAACCTGGCTTCACAAGTGGGTTGTGTGTAAGCACAAGAAAACTGGCTTTGGGGACAGACTGACAATGTAAATGAAACAAAAAGAGATATTCCTGTTATTTAAGTATTGATGTCAACAGTGTCACCCACTTCTACCTGGAATAGCCGAGAACAAGGAGAAGGAGCCTTGTTCACTGCAGGTACCTCAGAAACGGTAAATGACCTCACAAGGTGAGAGGGGACTCCCACAAAGGTGAGTGTTTATCAGGGAATGTTCTCTCACCCCTGAAGTCAGCCTCTCCAACACACCACGGCCATTTAGTCTTTAAGCAAAGGCACGCTGGCAAACAGAGATGGTGCATGTGAGCCCTGGTGCCACCTACACATCCTGCTTCCCATGGAAAGGCTTCCTGGGGAGGTCATTCCCACTTCAGACCACTTCTCCCAAGTCTAAGGTTTTCTGGTTCTGTTGTGAAGCCCAAAATACAAGTCATGGTTCTCTGTCACAGCCACGGCCCTTGGGCCAGCCTCGGCACTCAGAAAAAGGAGCTTTCCCCTCTGAGTGATGCTGAATGTCCCTCTGGGCAGGAGGGTCACTCACGGGGTCTGAGCTGCTGGTGCTGCAGCCTGCTGTGCCACATCACTGCTGGGGACAGCCTGCAGCACTGCGGAGCACCAGCCTGCTCAGCTCCACTGCCACGGGCTCTGCACCTCAGCTCATGATGAGTTTTATTTATCATTTAACATAGTCCAAGTAAAAACATGTTTCTATAGCTCTTATGGTAAGGGTTGTGTTTCATTGCTTCATAGTTCCATGTCAGTTTGATTGGTCAGTTAAGGAGTCACAATTTCTAAGGATTGATATTTATTTTATTGCTGTGAGAGAGAGAGCATTCAACACGTGTGTTGTGCGCATTAATTGGAAGCACTTTAAAATACTTTAAATTATCAACACGTTTCCATGTACGGCATCCGATTGATTTGGAATTTCCCAAAATATATTAATTTGGTAAATGCAGATGCTGCCGACACCAACTCAGGGCTGACGGCAGCTCACCGGGGAGCTGCTGGAGCGTGTGAGCCCTGGCTCCCAGGGCGCCGAGAGAGCCTTCCTTCGCTGGACAGCCAGGTTCCATTTCTTGTTGGACTGCTCCATCTCCCGGCGAGCAGAAATTCACCTTCCACCGGATGGACAGGGGAAATCACTGCGAGCGGGACCGTGCTCACCGTGCCCGGGACTGCTCCATCTCCTGGCGAGCCGAAATTCACCTTCCACCGGCGGGACGGGGGGAAATCACTGCGAGCGGGACCGTGCTCACCGTGCCCGGGACTGCCCGGGACTGCTCCACCTCCCGGCGAGCTGAAATTCACCTTCCACCGGCGGGACAGGGAAATAAATCCCTGCGAGCGGGACCGTGCTCACCGTGCCCACCGTGCTGCTCCTGCCCGGAGAGCCGGAGCGCGCCCGCAGCGGGGGCAGCGCCCCGGGCCGGGGGAGCAGCACAGGGTACAATCCCCGGGCTGGATTCCCACTATCCCGGGTTGGATATTTATTGGGATAAAGACAGGAAGGAGAAGATAGAACACTAATGCTGTAGATTGCTAGCAGATCCCCGCTATCCCGGGTTGGATCCCCGCTATCCCGGGGTGTATACCCTCTATCCCGGGATGGATCCCCGTGCACCCCCGTTATCCCGGGATGGATCCCCGCTATCCCGGGATGGATCCCCGCCATCCCGGGATGGATCCCCGCTATCCCGGGGTGTATACTCCCTATCCCCGGATGGATCCCCGTTATCCCCGTGCACCCCCGCCATCCCGGGTTAGATCCCCGTTATCCCCGTGCACCCCCGCCATTCCGGGTTAGATCCCCGTTATCCCCGTGCACCCCCGCCATCCCGGGTTAGATCCCCGTTATCCCCGTGCACCCCCGCCATCCCGGGTTAGATCCCCGCCATGCCCGCGGGCACGGCCGCAAGGGGCGGTGCCGTGAGGCGGGGCAAGCACGGCCCTTCGGCTCCCTTCGGCTCTCTCCGGCAGCGCTCGGCAGCCAATCGGCGCAGCGGGCGCTTTCCCGCCTCGCCCCGCTGTCGCGTGCCGTGCGGGCTCGGTGCTGAGGGCGCGGCGGGGCCGGGGCTGTCCCGGGCCCGGCCTGCGGCAGCGGCGGCGGCTCCAGCGGGGACAGAGCCGTGCGGGGGCTTGGGGAGGGCAGGTTGCCGTCTGCGGGCGGGTAGGAGCAGTGTCCCCGTGCGGCCCGAGGGCAGGCGGAGGTAGGGCCGCGGCCCGGTGCCGCTCTGGTGGGGGTTTTGGCCCCACAGGCTCGAGGCGGGCGGGAAGGCGGGCCGGGCCCGGGCCTGGGACCGGGGCTGTGGGTGCAGCGGATGGGCAGGGACGGGCGGGACCGAGCAGGCCGCAGCGCCGACACGTGCTCTGGAGAAGAGGGCTCTGCCCCTGGGGTAAGGTAAGGAACCGGCCTGAGCCTGTCAGGAGCGTCCGAGGGCCCTGGGTTACCTCGGCTGAGGCCGCAGGTCTGACTGACTCTCAGCTTCAGCTTTGCGGCGGCCTGTGCCCGTCCCTGCAAACATGACTGAAGGGACTTGCCCACGCTCCCCTTATGTCAGTGTGGAGATCCCCGGGCAGCCAGTTCTGCAGGGAGGAGTGTGTTCTGCTGAGCCAGTTGAAATTAAAGCAGGGCAGATGCTCTAGTGCTGCTCATAGTATTTATTGGGATAAGGGTGAGAAAACAGAACACTAATGCTGTAGGTTGCTTGTTTTAGAAGATGACTGGAAGAGCTAGAGCCAGAGGAAGACCTCCCAGACAGACACCTCTTCCTGCTGCGGTAGGAGATGCACCTGTGAGTTGGTTTTCTTCTTTCTTACTTCACCAGGATTTGAGATTCATACCTCACCTACTTCCTGTTTTAATATCAGGCAGATGTGTTCTGTGTTTTATGTGTGTATGCCTATATTCTGCTGGGTGTACCGTTAACATAGCTCTGTTATATTAAGGACGTTTATTAAATTTCCAGTAACGTGAAACTCTGATTTGTGGGATTGCTTGTGGCTTAAGGTTGCTGTTCTTCCAGCCATGACGCTTCTTAAAGTAACTTATTTGCTAGTCACTAAAATTACAAAAGATATTTTTATAGAATAACTAGTCAGTTACTTGAGGTATCAGAGGGACTGTAGAAAATGGGAAATCCATAAATTTTAGTTAGAGCTTGGAAAGAGGGGATTTGCATTAGCTATTAGTTAAATGAATAATAACTTTAAAAGTTTCTACACTCCAGTAATTTTGAGTTTCAGGTGTAGAATAGTAACTCTGCTACTTAGTATAGGACAAAAACGGTTTAAATGTACATAACATAAACGTACATAGCAGGGTTAGAGTGTGCATCCCTATGCCTGCAGTGTGTGTGTGTGCTCTCTCAGTGAGCACTCTGTACATAGCAGGGTTAGAGTGTGCATCCCTATGCCTGCAGTGTGTGTGTTCTCTCTCAGTGAGCACTCTGTACATAGCAGGGTTAGAGTGTGCATCCCTATGCCTGCAGTGTGTGTGTTCTCTCTCAGTGAGCACTCTGTACATCACAGGGTTAGAGTGTGCATCCCTATGCCTGCAGTGTGTGTGTTCTCTCTCAGTGAGCACTCTGTACATAGCAGGGTTAGAGTGTGCATCCCTATGCCTGCAGTGTGTGTGTTCTCTCTCAGTGAGCACTCTGTACATAGCAGGGTTAGAGTGTGCATCCCTATGCCTGCAGTGTGTGTTCTCTCTCAGTGAGCACTCTGTACATAGCAGGGTTAGAGTGTGCATCCCTATGCCTGCAGTGTGTGTTCTCTCTCAGTGAGCACTCTGTACATAGCAGGGTTAGAGTGTGCATCCCTAGTGCCTGCAGTGTGTGTGTTCTCTCTCAGTGAGCACTCTGTACATCACAGGGTTAGAGTGTGCATCCCTATGCCTGCAGTGTGTGTCTATGTTCTCTCTCAGTGAGGGCTCTGTTGCAGTGGCTGTTTGTTCTCCCCAGTGGCAGGTCCAGCAGGGCATGCCTGGCCCTCTGCGTGGCCGGCGGCACCCGCAGCAGCACCCGCAGCAGGCACAGCAGCAGCTGCAGCACCCGCAGCAGCTCCAGCAGCTCCATGTTCCTCCAGCACAGTCGGAAGAGCCCGGGGGCCACGGGCACCTGCGCGGCTGTGAGACCCCCCTGCAGGAGAGGAGGCCAGAAGGTCAGAAGGGCTGGGAAACCCAGTGTCCACAAGAGCGCCTGTTCTGGAGAGAATGCAATTAAGGCATCCTTTAGACTGTATTTGTCTTTTCTTTCTTTTCAAAATGAGATTTGTTACTGAAATTTGGAAGACGTTTGCTACATAGCAAAAGCTGAAATGCAACGTTTTGTGATTCCTCTTAAATTTGTTTTAATGCCTTTCAAGATTTAATTGCATTTTATATTTTTATTTGTTAATATGTGATAGTATATATGTTATTTATTACTTGATTGTGATTCTCGAGTTTTGAACAATAGGCTTACAGGTTTCCTCAGGACTCCAGGATTTGTCTTTAAGAGATAGGGGTGGACGTCGCAGAGATTTCCATGACCTTGGGGTGAACACTCGGCAAGCCATGGTGCACGTTCAGGAATCCAAAACTGGTATGTTTAAATTAGACTCTAGACATGTCAGCAGTTTGAAATGGAGGAGTTTCCTTTATTTCTGCTCTTAGCTTCCCCTAAAGAGCCAAGTAAAAAAAAATCTCCAGAGTGTATTAGAAAAAGATAAGAAGTTGTTGCTGGTACCTGAAGAGGAGTGTTGTCCTGGCAGCTGAAGGCTGTACAGAAAGCTCCAGAGGGCGCATGAGTGTCTGACAGCAGCGAGCAGTAACTCACAGGGTTAGAGCAGATCAGGAACACCACTGACCTCTAATCTTTGCCTGCCTGCCAGCGCTGAAAGGACTGTCTCAGTGCTGTTGAATGCCTGTGAAGTGGTAACATTTTGTAACTGTTACCACACTGGCTCTCATTTCAGGTTTTTCAGGGAAAATGATCAAGCTGACCACCAACCACTTCCGGCTGACGTCGCGCCCGCAGTGGGCGCTGTACCAGTACCACGTTGGCTACAGCCCCGAGATGGAGGCGCGGCGCCTGCGCTCGGCTCTGCTCTTCCAGCACGAGGAGACCATCGGCAAGACCCATGCCTTTGATGGCTCCATATTGTTCCTGCCAAAGAAGCTCGAGAACAAGGTACCATACAAGAATGCTGTTGGATTTTCTATCGTGACTTGCAGTTTGTTCCTGTTTCTCGCTAGCTAGGTGAAGTTAGGGAATTGATGTCCCACCAGCAGTGTTTAGTTGGATTGAGTATATCAGTATAAGCTAATTTGTTTGTGTAGAGAAATTTGGTTAGAAACTTCTGGTTCTAATGGTTAATCATCATCTGCACAGAAGTGATAGTACTGGCAGTGTTTCTCCGTTTGTTTCTTTTGTACTTATATCTTTTCATACCTTCTGTATTTTACCACCCCACATAATTGAAAGGGTGGATGAGTTGGGTGTATGTGGCAAGGTTTTGGTAGCTGGAGGGGTCAGGGTGGCTCCTATGGGAAGGCGTCAAGGTCAGCCTGGTGTTGCACGGTCATTGCCAGCCAGATTCAGAATGGACCCATCACAGGCTAAAGCTGAGCCCATCAGCAAAGTTGTTGGCACCTC
The DNA here is from genome assembly GCF_022539315.1 of Serinus canaria. Lineage (NCBI taxonomy): Eukaryota > Metazoa > Chordata > Aves > Passeriformes > Fringillidae > Serinus > Serinus canaria. The sequence goes on from NC_066329.1 coordinate 13,481,408, forward strand.
TGTGTATTTAAAAAGCAGGGGAAAATTGCAGAGCAAAGAAAAATCTAAGAAAGGAACACCAGGGGGAAAACACCTCTATACTGGTGGTAATCCCTGCCCTCTGTGCCATGTGCCACTCCTTGCTTCACTGCAGGGACTGGGTGTAGGCAGGGCTGTTCACAGAGGGGCCAGAGGAGTCCGGGGTGAGGCTGAGTTTGGAAAAGGGAGAGGGGAAGAAGTTTTCACTGTGTGTGCTAATCTTTGTCTTTTTGCTTCCCAGTATCTGAATCAGTAATTAAATATATATTAGTTGGCAATATGTTAGTTTATTTCCTCAAGCTGAGTCCTTTTCCTGTCACAGTAATAGGTAAGTGATGTCCCTGCCTTCATCTCGAGTTCAGCTGCCCTGGGGAGAGCCCCATTCTACCCCCGAGTTGTCCTCTCCCTGATGAGCAGAGTCTTTCAGGTTGTAGTTCACAGTCCTGGTGGGATATGGAATCCACATTTCAGTTAGTCTTGAATTAATGCTTGGAATAAAAATGGCCAAGTCCAGTTTGATGTTACTGGAGCAAAATGCAGAGACAGCACTGTTTGCTCTGGTTTTGTCAACCTCCTTTCACTTTCTCAGGTTACTGAACTGTTCAGTAGAACTCGAAATGGGGAGGATGTGAAGATAACAGTCACACTCACTAATGAGTTGCCACCCACTTCACCTACTTGTCTGCAGTTTTACAACATCATTTTTAGAAGGTTTGCTGTACAAGTTATGTCTTTATAAGAAGTTACTCTAAAAATATCTGAAGTAAGTTTTTCCACTCCGAGGAACAGGCTACAACAAATAAGTATTAAAAATGTAAATTTTTAAGTGTTTCTGGCTACTGTTACTGTGGGGCCAACCACATCTGGCAGTAAAGTACAGTTGTGTGTATTTCTGGGCCATGTTAGTGTGAGCCTGCGTGGTTCACCTGAGACGTAGCCTGTTGGGACTGCTGCCTTCAGCTGGATGGTGAAGGGTGGAGTTGGACCTGAACTTCTCACCTGATTATTGTTAATAAGTGCCCATGACTTTATAAACTGAGTTTAATGAGAAGTTCATTTTTTACATAGTCAGATGAACAGTGAGTTTGTGCATAGGGATTGGGCCATGCATGATGTGATGATGATGATGGTGATAACAGTAATAATGCTAAAGGACATCAATTTTTCTATTTTTAGGCTTTTGAAGATGCTGAATTTGCAGCAGATTGGACGGAATTATTACAACCCCAGTGATCCAGTCAGCATCCCTAACCACAGGTTAGGCAGAGCCCCTTGGTTTTTGGAGGGGTGCAGGGGCAGGGGTTGCTGCTGTCAGGGCTGTCCTTGTCCCTGTGCCTGGTGCTCCTGCCTGCCCTGGGCCTGCTGTACAAGTTGGTAGGCCTGAGTTTGCCTGGGAGCCCATCATGTGGCTGTGCTGCACTCCCTGCCTTTAATCTCACCTGTACAGCCTGGCTGATGGAAGGAACCAGGCAGTGTCCTGCTGGATAAACCCCTGGTCTTTTTGTTCTGAAAGTCTCCTGATTGCCTACACGCTTTGTGAGATACTTAACAGCTTGAAATGGATTTCTTGGCTGACTAAAGATGGATTTCTTAGCTGACCTGTAAAATATCCTTGATTTTGTTAACCTTCAAGAGCTTGTTTATATTTGGATGATGGCTTCCTTGTACCATCACTGCTCTCTGGTGTCTGTGAAAGTGGGCAGGAATAAGGGGTCAGAATAAAGATGCTGTAAAGCACACTAGGATTGTGTGTGTTCTCTTTTGCCAGGCTGATGGTGTGGCTGGGCTTCACAAGTTCCATCCTGCAGTATGAGGAGAACATCATGCTGTGTGCAGACGTGAGCCATAAGGTTCTCCGTGGGGAGACAGTGCTGGATACTATGCACAGCCTTCACTCCCAGGTTGGAGAGGAGAGATTTAGAGACGCCTGTGCTAAAGAGCTGATTGGTTTAATTGTTCTCACAAAGTAAGTCTTCTTGGACTCTTGTCTTGGAGAGCTCTTCATGCTCTATGTCCTCAAGTAGGCATTAAAGCATCAGAAAGCCAGAAAATGCTGTCCTTGTCAAGGTAGCAAACTGATCAAGCTGACAGCATTTGCAAAAGCAGGAAGTACACACTGGTTTTCTTTGATTTTATTAGAGTTTAGCTTGTGGTAGAATTGAGAGCCTATTACAGTTGAAAACTTGAAGTTATTACTTCTGAAAGGAGCAAAATTTCCAACTTGGATGAGTACTGACAGTAACTTTGTCATCCCAGTGTATTTCTTTTCTATTTGAGTTAAGATTTAAACCAAAAGTGATGAAATGTTTGTGTAGGTACAATAACAGGACGTACAGAATTGATGACATCGACTGGGATAACAATCCAAAGAGTACCTTTAGAAAATCAGATGGTTCTGAGATGAGCTTTGTGGAGTACTACAAAAAGGTATGAAAATTTAACTGTGTGTTTTATGCTTTACCTTGGAATGTTCAGTCATTGTTACAGGTTTACTTAGGATGCATGGGTTTCTAATTCATAGTATTTTAATTTAGCAGAATTTTGTTTAAAAGACACTGTGCAATCCAAGATCAGTAACTAACCTGCACAGCATGGTTTGGTGGGAGTAGTCCATCCCAGGGAGTAGTTGGTCAGGCAGGAGGGCCAGGAGGGCTGCATGGATGAGCAAGGAGCTCTTGGGAAAGCTCAGAAGGGAAGCTTTGGGAAGGTGGGAGCAGGGACAGGTAATGTGGGAGGAACACAGATACATTGTCACAGCGTGCAGAACTGAGGCTGAGAAAGCCAGAGCCCCTCTGCATTGAGTGTGTCTGTCACAGCTGGACCACTGAGGCCTCCCACTGGAGCTGGCAGGTCTTCATGCATACTGGCTTCAGCAGAAACAGGCTGGAGCTTAAGGTTATGGGAAGGCTTAATTTCAGAAACTTCACTTGGCAGTCTTGTTTGATTCTTGTGATTTCTTAAATTAAATTTCTCAGGAGGCCAGGAAATCTGTCCATTGCTGAAGTGGTAGGAGCATCCCATATTGAGTTAGATACCCCAGATGATAATGCCCCAAGCAAGGCACAGGCTTTGTTTTGTTGTCTCTTGCACATCAGTAGTTTGATGGCATCAATTAAGAGAATAGTGCTTCCCTGCTTTGCCTTTTCTGGCAAAACCAATTCTTCTGAGATGTGCTAATTTACTAGTCACTTTTGGGTTTGTTTTAGGAACAATACTTATTTTCTAAAGTGAGCATTATTATTCAGAAATAATAATATTTGTTATGAGTAAATTAACATGCAGTCTATATTTCTGATACAGCAATATAACATAGAAATTAGTGATTGGATGCAGCCTGTCCTGATCAGTCAGATGAAGAGGAAGAGAGGGAACATACAAGGATCTGTGGCTCTGATTCCAGAGCTGTGCTCCCTAACAGGTACTATAGCAGTTTCTATATCAAAGCATCTGTCAAACCATAATGCCTACTGAAAGAGGTATTCTGACAGCGGCTTTCTGAAGAGTTCAGAGAAACTGTTGTGTTTGTATAAATGTGAGTTTAGGAACACATTTTGTAGCTAAAAGATTGGATATTTAAATGGGACTGGAAAGCTTGAGGGGGGTTGTTGTTCCATAGTGTTTAGCTATGGTGTTCAACATCAGCACTCTGATAACTTGGAGAGTTTTGGTGGTAAAGAGCAATTTACTAGAAACTGATGGTAATTTTGTAAGATCCATAAATACATGTTTAGCATTGGCACTACCTGAACATCTCAGCACTGTTTGTGTTGATTTGAAAACAGAACTGAAGAGCTGCAGTGCCTTGTGTGGTTTCCTGTCAAGTGCAAAAACCCAGGATTTTTTTTCATGCCAATGGGGATGTATGTACAGGAAGCAACTGAAAACTTTGGCTACTACTGCCACCACTTCCATTGTCTGCAGGACATGTAGCACTAGTCTGCAGGAGCTGCAAGTTTAATTTTTACAGTCCTTCATCTTAACTTGGACTCAGAAAAGGCTTTGTTGTTGGCAGGACTGACTGACAAGATGCGCAACGATTTCAATATGATGAAAGACTTGGCCATCCACACACGGCTGCCGCCTGAGCAGAGGCAGCGCGAGCTTGGCAGGCTTCTCAACTACATCCAAAAGTATGGCACCCTAACAGCCTCTCTGTTTCTGTCTCATGAAAGATGTGTAAAACAAACTTCTCACAGTGAAACTTGTGAAATCTTACTGGCTTTAAAAAAGTCAGCGGGAACAAATTTCTCACGTTTTTAATTCAAATCTTGTTTTTAAACAGAGATGACAATGTTCAGAAGGAGCTCCGAAACTGGGGTTTAAGCTTTGATAATAAATCGGTGTCCTTTACAGGAAGAATTGTTCAAGGAGAAAAGATCTTTCAATCAGGAGCCGTGGTAAATAATAAATCAACTTCTAAAATCTTCTGGGTTTCTCACTGATGAAACAAGTTCTCAAGGAAGGAAATAGTACTTTTTGGTTTCTAAGTGAAGGATAAAGAGTGAAAATGTTATACACAAGTCTTTGCCCAAGCAGGAGATTTGCAGATTTCTTTAGTTGTTCCCAAGGTGTGGTTAGAAGCCCTTGAAGGCACTCCATCACAGTAGGGCTGTCCTTGCAGAGCAGTCCTTGTGGGCAGGTTCTCAGTCCAGGAGAGCAGAGATGTTTCCCCTTGGTTTCCATCCATTAAAGAGGTTCCAAGGCTTTGTGGTGAAAAGGCACCAGTGATTTCAGTTGGGTAGCTGGAACACAGGCAGTGTTCCAGTGTTCAGGCACAGGTAGGATGAGCCATGTGAGCAGTGGAGATGTGCATTCAGTCCGAGGCTTGTCAAACACGAGCTGTTTGCTCTGCAGTTCGATTACAACCCTCAGTTTGCCGACTGGACCAAGGAGACGCGCGGCGTGCCCCTGATCCGCTCCATGCCCATGGACACCTGGCTGCTCATCTACACGCGCCGCAACTACGACGTGGCCAACACCCTGCTGCAGAGCCTCTTCAAGGTCACCCCCTCCATGGGCATCCACATGAACAGGCCAAGCATGTGAGTCTCACTAAGCTGAGGGGAAAACCGTCACCGTGTTGGGCTGCTCTGTGAGGGGAGGGTGTAGTGTGTCACGCAGCCGATGTCTGGGAGGTTTTAGTAAAGCAGAGCTGCTTTCAGTATGCAGATTGTTCCATTTTCTCTTCTGATTGACTTTCCTTACTCATACTTTTATTTGAGAGCTTTTCATATGCCAAAACTAAGAAGTGTCAGACAGTCATTGAGCAAACCCTTCTCTAAGGAGTGTTTTCTGCTGACTTAGGATGTGTTCTGATTCTGATCTGTTCTCCTTGCAAATATCCTCCCTTGAGTACCCATACTTGCTTTTCATTTTGAATTTCATTGTGTTTGGAAGCCTAAGTTTGGAGGTGATTCCTTTTAATCTTCAGATGTGTGAAAGTGGTTTGTTATTAGCTGTAGATGTGACATTTCATACACTATTGATGCGTAGTGAGCTTTTATGCTTTTGCTGAAGTTTCAATAGCTGTTAGCTGTTCTTCTGTAAGCATTTTCTCTCTTTCTTTTCAGGATTGAAGTAGATGATAGAACAGAAGCATATTTAAGGGTTTTACAGCAAAGGGTTACCTCTGACATAAACATTGTATGTATTTCATTCCATAATTTCAAATCCTGTTTATCTCTGTAACTGGTGTTCAGTGGGATTTGCTCTCAGAACTGCAGCTTCAGGCCCCTGAGAATCCACTATGTACCTGCTTATCCTCCTGTGCTAACCTAACACTGACCATGGGTATCCTTCTGGATAGGGGCCTTTGGTTCTGAAGTACAGACACTGACACTTTGCAGTTCTTTCCTTCACTGTGAACATTTGAATATTTCTCTTGAGCATAAGAATTTTTCCCAAAGAACTGTTTGAGTGCTGTATAGCTCTGAGAACACAGCTTCTTACAAAGATTCTTTTTTCTTCAAAGGTAGTTTGTATCTTGTCTAGCTCCCGAAAGGACAAATATGATGCCATCAAGAAATACCTGTGCACAGACTGCCCCATCCCCAGCCAGTGTGTGCTGGCTCGCACTTTGAGCAAGCCCCAGACTATCATGACGGTAGCAACGAAAATCGCCTTGCAGATGAACTGTAAAATGGGTGGAGAGCTCTGGAGTGTCGAGATCCCCGTGAGTATTTTCCTATAAATGGTAACTGCTCCTTACCAGGCTTTATTTCAGAAGCAAGCCCTGTTTGCCCCACGGGTGCTGTGTGTGGTTGCCTTGCAGCTGAAGCAGGTGATGATTGTGGGCATTGACTGTTACCATGACACCGTCTCTGGGAAGCAGTCCATCGCCGGCTTTGTCGCCAGCCTCAATCAGTCAGTCACAAGGTAAGAGCAGGCTGCCACAGGTAAAAAACCCCCAAAGCCCCTTTCTTTTGACTGAAAAACAGCTTCAATGGGGTGGTCCATCAGGAAAATTCAAAATTGGTTTGCTGTAATGGTTAAAGTGAAATATATTGTGAATTTTTCCCACTGCATCCCTTGAAGGAGTGGCCTTGTCCCATATTGCTTGAGAGAGGTTCAAGTGGTGGAGACATGGCTGGGATGAATAGACAGCATCAGGGTGACAGGGTCTTTCCCCTTTCGAGTTGACTTGTATGAAAGACTCTTCTTGGTTGAGAAGAATTTTAAGTCATGCTATAGCACTTTTACCATGTTTTTATTTAGGGGAAATATTTTCATGGAACCCCAGCTCTTCCTTGGCTGCATTGACCCACAACACCCATAAAGACTAAGTGGTCATTGGCATTTTAAAAATAACTTCATTGCAGTAAGCCTGGGAAATGCTTTGAAGGTCTCTTTCATTTTGTTCTTCACAGGTGGTTCTCCCGCTGTGTTGTTCAAAGTCGTGGGCAAGAACTTGTGGATGGAATCAAAACCTGCTTGCAAGGTAAGGGAAGGAAAGGGAAGGAGTTCTGCTCTTGCAGAGCCAGATCTAAGAACTGACAATTCAGCTTCCTCAAAACCCTCCTCTCCTGCTGGCCTGAGGGGAGGCTTTACCAGCCTGCACTTGGATACCAACAGATTAAACATTCTGTTATAAATACTGCTGAAAAGAATAGCATCTTGTGGAAATCTTTCACTGATTCCCACATTCCTTTGCCATAATTAAAACCCTTCCAAGAATGCTTTAAGGGAGTGTGATTTCAAGGAGGGCAGCTCCTGCTATGAGAGAGGCCAGCAGAGCAGGTGTGTCCTTGGCTCCTTTCTGTTTGTGGGTGCACAGGCAAATCACAGTTCTCCCTGCAGGTGTGTTTGTGTGGCATGATGCTGACCCATTTCAGGTTACTGAAGGATTGAGGACCTTGCTTTTCCAACTTACTGCTGTTCTTCTAGGAATAAAAATCCAGTTTTGTTTTGGAATGAATTGTCATTACAGCTAATGGCTTTTACTCTTGTTTTTTTAAGCTGCTCTGAGGAACTGGTCTAAATGGAATAAGTCTTTGCCCTCTCGTATTTTTGTGTATCGTGATGGTGTTGGAGATGGACAGCTCAATACTTTGGTTAATTATGAAGTGCCTCAGTTTCTGGATTGCTTGAAGAGTATTGGTACTGACTACAGGTAAATCTGTTTCTACCAACCCTCTTCTTTACACTGCCAGAGAAATAAACACTGGGATACAAAATGAGGCCATGGATGAAGACTGTCTAAAGTTGTGAACAATGTCTTATTTAATCTGAATCAGTAAAGACTTACATGTGAAATTAATGAAATTAATGCCCTGGAAGTCCAGAGAATCTGCTTCGGAAATACTCCTAATGCAGTTTTCTAGGAGAGCATTGTTTTTTCCCTTTTCCTTTCTTTTAGCCCGAGGCTCACTGTGATTGTGGTGAAGAAACGAGTGGGTGCCAGGTTCTTTGCAGAGATTGGGGGAGGACTCAAAAACCCACCCCCAGGGACTGTTGTTGATACAGTGGTGACCAGACCAGAGTGGTGAGTTCCTGCAGAGGCAGCACCTACTGCTCCTGCCAGCAGCCAGGCAGAAAGGAGATAGATCCAACAGTACATGGGCTGTAGGATCAAGTGTAAAAATACTTGCCACGCTTGTGTGGCTCAGGGGCTGGAGAAAACCAGCAGTGTAAGCTGAATGCACCTGCAGGGTGGTTATCAGGAGGAAAATGGGATAGAACAAATAGTTGAGGTTGTGATGATCTCAAGACCTGGTCCATATAATAAGGTTGTTCACGTTCCTCCAGGTCTGCTGGCCTTTCAGACACAGGGAGCTTGTGTGGCCAGAGCCTGGGCATCTTGCTGGGGTGCACTCAATAAGCACGAAGTGACTCAAAAACCAGACAAATACCGGGGGACTGGCGTTTTTCCAAGGCACCCAGCCCTCAGTAAGAGGCTGGTGGCTGTGCTTTCCCTGTGGCAGGTACGATTTCTTCGTGGTGAGCCAGACGGTGAAGAACGGCTGCGTGGCACCGACCCACTACAACGTCGTCTACGACACCAGCCAGCTGAAACCCGACCACGTGCAGCGCCTCACCTACAAGCTGTGCCACATGTACTACAACTGGTCGGTGAGTGCTCCTGGCAGGGACAGCCTGCCTGCAAAACTGCAGTCTTTTCTTACCTGCAGAAGTACCTACTCCCTTGTGGAGGTGGAACTGTGCTGCTGCAATGCCTTGAGGCCTCTGCTGCACACCCAGCCCAGCTCGTGCCTGAGCTGTGCTTCAGCTTTGGCACTTCAGCAGCCACAAATAGCAGACACGACTGAGCCCACGTCCCACCTTCTGCAAGGGCCAGCACTGAATGTAAACCTGTGTGTCTACAAGGTGGCAGGAGGGCACTGGAGTTGGCAAGTTTGGGGGTTTTTGCATCTGTTCTTCTCTTGTGTTTGGTGCAGGTAAAGTTATTTTCACAAATCAGCATAAACAACATAAAATACAAATTTTACAAGTATGCAGACTTCAGAGGCCCAGGGGTTTTTGTTGCAGCGACTGCATGCTTATTTAAATTACCTGAAAATAATTGCCTTTTTTCTTTTTTCCCCTTTCTGCAGGGTATTATCAGAGTACCTGCTCCTTGCCAGTACGCTCATAAATTGGCTTTCCTCGTGGGTCAGAGTATTCACAGAGAACCAAACATGTTGCTTTCAGACAGACTGTACTACCTTTGAAGCTGAGTTACCAGCCAAACATAAGAGAGCAGTTCCTCTCTGGGGAATGTAGCATGGTCTGGGCTTTTGGTTTAGTTCTGGTTTTTCATAAGAGACGTGCACAGGATATGTGCAGTTGTGGAAATTATTTTATTTTCATTGTACCAAGAAAAGCTTGAGATTTGCATTTTGAACAGGTGTCTGCTTGCTAGAACAACTACACAAATTTTTATGATTTTTGATACTTATTTTCCAAAGTTTTTCTCAAATTCTTCCCAAAAGTTAATTGGTTGTTCTTATTTACATTTTGATAAGTCTTACACAGAATTACTTCTTGCATGGGAGATAGAGTTATGCAGACCAGAATCCCAGCTCTTCCAGCTAGTTTTTATCCTTCTAATATTCAAAATGCTTCAATATTGTTGATTCCTTGTTTTTCTTGGTTCAAATGAGGGCCAAATTTGTCTCCTGAGCTGTTTCATACCTTAAGAGGAGGTGACCAGATGCTCTTGGTCAGCAGGGCTTTGTCTGAAGGCTGCACAGCGCTGCAGAACCGCGGGCAGGGTTTGGAGCAGCTGTGGTGCTGCCAGGGGGCCCCGAGGGCTGTGCCAGGCTGCTCAGCTCAGGGGCACTGCTGTGTGCAGCTCCAGGCTGAGGGCTCAGCTCTGCAGCAGGGGAGGGCTTGGGCTGAGCCTGTGCTGCTGGAGCAGCTCTGGGGACAGGGCCTGTCCTGGGGCCCTGCCCTGCCTGCTCTGGGAGGAGAGGGCTGCAGACAGCTGAACTGCTGGGCTGCTCCTGCTCCACACAGGCTTCCTGACTGAGAAATGCCATTTCCATCAAGAGCACCAGTGCACTGGCAGGCTTGGGGGTTTTGGTTTTGTAGTTCCAAGCAATGGGAAGCAGCCCTGGTTTGTTCGTGTCTGAGGTTTTCATTGGTCACTGTTCTGCAGCCCATTTGGTGAAACTAACAGCAGGTGTGGGGATGGAGGTTCATTTCACATTTTTGCAGTAGCAGAGGCAAGCTACTGCACGTGGAGAAATTCAGATTAGCGCTGGTTTTCTTAACCACCTTGTTGTGAACCTTGTTGCTTTTCTTTGTGAGATTTAAATAAAGTTGTTGCTGTAATCCTTGCCTGTTTGAGCCTGTTCTGTGTATTCTGCACTTGAGCACTTGGCTTTGGGCACAGATGGGACAATTGCTGCAGTGACTTTGCAGCCCTTCTTTACCTCTGGGCAGCTCTTGCAGATAGAGGAGCCTTTCTTTATTCTACAGTGAACTTCAGCAGCCACGGACAGTTCTGGAAAAAGGCTGACACAAGAAGCCAGCAGCTGACACAGGGGATTTATGAAACATACTGCACTCTACAAAATATCAAATTATTTATTTATATAAAATATAATACACAACGACTGTACACATGCACACACCCACACAGTACTTTACCACAAATGTAGGCCAGTTATTTTCTTTAATTAAATGTTATCATCTAGCACACAGTATTTTACAGTAATTTACATTGTTATCTGAAGACACAATGGGGAAGCTTTGATCATTCATTTATAAACCTTCCGTAAATTACAAAAAGAAAGGCAGTCTGAAAAGTATGTATAAACAGTAAAAACAATTTACAAATGGACAAGAATTACAAAATAGTAACAGCCAATGACTGCCATCAGGGTGTGGGGTTGGTTTTTGTGAGATGCCAATGTTGCAGTTGGGTTTGGTTGGAGCCTGGTGCAGCCTCGTGGGGCTGTGGCTGTAACACATTGTCCTTCCACTGCAGATGGACTTTAGCCTCAATCTGACAGCAGCAGAATGAAAATGCCTTTTAACCTAGGACTGAACCTCCACAGAAAAGAAACTGGGGGGCTAAAGGGGTTTGGGTGTGCAGTTGTTTTTTCCCAGTAGCTCAGAACAGGGAGCCAGGAGCCCCAGAACTGGAGGGGTGAAACGGGGTGAGGTTCTGAGTGACTTACACTGCCTGCCTCCCCTGGAGGGAGCACGGCAAACCAGGGTTGGGTTTTTTCTGGGGCAGCAAACACTGAGAAGGGTTTAGCACAGCACTTCCACACTCCCAGGAGTCCGTCAGACAGGGCTGGGGGCAGTAACAGTGATCCCCTGGAACCACTGGTGGAGGGAGGATGGACACAGCTGCATACACAGTACATACAAAGTATACGCTGCATATTTATTCGACAGTACAAATCATTGTGCATTAATAAGGCAAAACATCAAGGCTGATTCAACTAGGAGTTTCAAGACCATTTTTGTTAATGATTGGATCCACTGGGGTGATCTCTCTGAAGAGTTTTCTCCCCCCACTCATGGCTAAAGGAGACTAAAGGCTGAGATTTTTCCAATGGAGTTGCAGGTGTTGAGATGACTTCAAATAAAACCATGTTCTTCTGGTCTCAATCCCATAACTTTTTTTTTTTTTTTTAACTTTTTAAAAAACGTTTTTGCAACAGCAAATCTATTTCCCTTTTTTCCTTGCTGTTTTGATTAAGCAATTGGAATGACTCTATTGATGTCAGAGTTAAAAATGCATCGGTCTGGTAAAGTACTGCATAGTCATGAAAGCCCTAGTTTTGACTTAAAAAAAAAAAAAAAGTACACAGACTGGAAGCTTTACAAGTTGTCCAGGAGCACATGACTCATTTCACTGCACCAAGCTTTTTCAGCAGTTTCTTGCCTTTGGAAAGCAGCCCCTTTTTCTTTTTCGAGGCCATATCCCTGCCTCTCCCGGGACTACCAGAGCCCATCACAGGTGACGGAGGTGACCCGGAATGGAGATGAACTGTGGGGGAAGGTGCTCTCCGGGAGGTACCTGTATTCTCAGGAGGAACCTAGTAGGTACATTGTTATCATTTATTCAATCTTTGAAAGCTTCAAAGCCATCAGCAGCAAGAAACTTGGTAACATCACTAGTCCCATTCCCCGCCTAAACAAAAGGGCTGGTTTCTTCTTCTCTGGCTTAAAATACTGCGTGGGCTTATGGAAAATACATCAATTTAGAGAAAAAAAAAATATAGAAATCGAAAACCCACCAATAAAGCCCAGTTTTGGTTATACCCTTTTAAAGGAAATGTTGGATACGCTTGTTTTGCCAGAACTCTGGCCACAAAAGCCACAAAATTGGCTTTGGTTTTTCATTTCAGTACTCTGGTAGTACTAAAATGGAGAGGGATACTTTAGCTATAGATTTAAGAAAAATTAACATGTCAATTACTACAGATTAGCAATCTATAGAAACCAAACTCTTTTCAGAATAAATTACTTAAAATGCTACATGATCACTTACTTTTTAATGTCCTTTAAATGCCTTTTCTTTAAAATTGGCTAGCAAACTTTATGTACAGATTAGAGAAGATGGCACACTGGCTTAAAAAAAAAAAAAATAAAGGAAAAAGAAAAAGCTAAAATGAACCTTAATTGCAATCAAAGAAAGCTTAAAGGCCCTGAGTGCTTGATGTGTATGCTGCAGCTATGAGGTTGCTCGATGACAGCATTCCTAAATATTTTGAACAGCTTTTTTTTTTTTTTCAGTCATCAAAAGCACTTGGATGAAAATGCTAAAATTACACATACTCAGCCTATCCTAACTACAGTGCCCAGCTGGCAAAATGGTTGCTATCAATTAAGATGATATTTTCAGAGTAGAATCCATGCTGGAGGGAGGCCTGCTAGCTCAAGTTAAAACGTCAGCAATTCACTGGATCGTTGTGCAACGGTGAGTTAAGCAAAGGGGCTTCAAGCCTACTTTGATTTTAAATCAAGGTCTAATTCTAATGAAAAAAAAAACCAAACCAAAACAAACCAAAACAACTTGGTAAAGCACCCCAACGTACACCTGAAGATACCAGATATCGAGTCTAATGCATTCATCCAGGGAGCTGCATGTTTCAGGTCGAGACTTTATTGCATTGGTAAACCAAACAGTGCTAAGATTGCAAAGGTCCACAGCCAGGACAAACAGGAATTGTGCCACGGGAGGGGATTGCTTTCAGAAGCGTTGAATAGTTGGTCTGAGGCAAACTGGGCTATGACAGATCGTGGAGAACACATTTTAAGGCAGACAATTTAAGTAGCTGTGTTTGAGTGTAGTGAGTTTCAGAACCAACTATCCCCTTGTAAACTACCGTCCGTGCCAGCGGCACTGCTGGTTCTGCAGGGGCTGCAGCTGTTGTGCTTTTCTCTTGACACAGGAGCTTGGAATTTTTACATCCCAGCTTGGCTAGCAATGCAATATGCAGCTTTGTTTGTAGGGTAGTTAGACATCAAACTCTCCTCTCTGTGTAAACATAAACATTGAGCTCGGGAAGAAATATGTTCCAAACGCTGACCTTCGTACAGGGAGGGCTGAGGGATTTCAGAGGTGCCTGTTTTAAAGGATTTGGCTCCCAAGAAAGGAGTGCACTTGACTAGGTACAGCAAAGGCATTCAGCCTGTTCTTCCGTGGCCAAGGGGTTTGGAGACATATTTCTTTTCTTTTCCCCCACAATTAAGTTTCAAGACTTGCATTAGATAGCCAGGTAGCTTTAATTGAAATCTCTATTGGTATCTTCAGTTGCTCACTTACGTGAAGGCTACATTGCCTTATTAAGGTGTGAAATGAACACTCTTCTTCTGTTTCCAAGCAGATGAGCAAAGAAATAAAAATATATATAAAATATATAATATATAAAAGTATCGCAGTGATGAAACAAAACCAAAAATGAGATACTCTAAACATGATTAATTCTTTCATGAAAGAGAAGTCTCTGAGCAATTAATTAGCGCCAGTTGGAACAGGAGGTTGTAAGGATTGAGAGATGACCACTGTCAGTGCATCAGCTGCAGTTACAGTTTGTATTTAGAGGAACACTGGTACCAGTCTTTTGTGCACAAGAACCTTTTTAGTAAGAGCAATTTGGAAGCTTTGGGAAACAGCTATCACCAGGAAAGGGCTGCTCAAATCCAGGCCATAAAGGACGGTCCTGCAGTGGCTGCAGTCCCACCGTCCACCCAGTTCCTCCATTTACAAACAGAACCAGCTGGAGAAGGCTAAAGCCGTTGTCCCTCAGGTTTTATTTTATATACTTGAAAGAGAACTTTAAATGGGCAAATGAATTTAAAGGTAATGTCAAAAATAATGTCTAAATTACAGATGGGAAGGATGGGATGGCAGATGGAAGGTTAGGTGCTCCTCAGGGGGCTGCTTACCCTTTTAGCCTTGGCTCGCGTGGGCGTGTCGTGCGCGTAGCGCGAGGGCGCCTCGGAGAGAAACACTTCCACATCGTCAGGCACTTCTTCGAGGAAGTTGGAAGGAACCAGCCCCTTCTGTCCATTGAGCTCCCCCTGCCAGCAGAGGGAAGGAGCAGTGAGTGCTTTCAGCCCATCCCATCTGCTCCCAAGGAGGCAGGGATTGATTGCTGCCTATTCCAAAGCTGGTGAGGAAGAGGAAATTCCCATCCAGGGTCCCTGGGGAGGCTGAGAGCTCACACAGCTCCACATCCCCTCCCCAGGCTGGTGTTTGCTGGGGCTGGGGGCAGTTTGGGGTGAGCAGCAGACCCAACTTACATAGTAAAATCCATCTTCATCGATCTCACCGAAGACAGTGATGATGTCCCCAGTGCAGAAGGTCAGCTCGGCCTGCAGGGGAGGAGCAGGGACAGGCAAAGATCAGCCTTTCTTTATTAACAGGGATTCCAGTCAGATTTATCCCCACTCCTTCATGGTAAGTCGCTGGTGAAACCAAATTATCTGACAGCCAAACCCCTTGTTTTTTCCCTTGGGGTTTTTTCCTCAGCTTGCTAAGCCCAGCCCTTGTCCCACTGTGTCTGGGCACCCACAGGGCCCCCTGTGACATTCAGGCCTTGAAGAACCTGCACAAGCTTTGAACTGCAGCTTCAAAGGGTGCCTGAATCCATCCAGGGGTGGGACATGGCTCAGCCCTGCTCTGTGAGTGCCAGCACTGAGGTGCAGAACAGCTCAGGGCATCGCCCAGCCCAGCCCCTGGGGCACAACCCTGCAGCTGTGCTGGATTCTCTTCAGCAAAACCTCCCCAGAGGGCAGCTCCTCTCTGATCAGCACCCAGAGCACCGGGCTCTTTAACTGTCCGTGGCTTAAATGCCGTTAGGGCAGGGCTTCTAAATTACGTTTAATTTCCTGTGGTCATGGGAGAGAGAACAAACAAAATCTTTGCAATACATCAGCACAATTTATTTGATTTGTCGGTCAAACTACTTTGAAACACCATAATTTAGAAAAAGATTTGGTTCAATAAGAAACAGAAAACAACCCAGGCTGTGTTTCAAAGCACTAAGTCCCACATATTTCAAAATTCCCTTTCTCCCTCTACAATTCCCCAGTTAAAACCAAAACCAAACAACATCTTAGAGGATGACTGAGGCAGCTCACAGGCTCGGTGCCCGCAGCCCCCCGGGCTCAGCTCTGCCCCTACCTCCACATCCACGTTGGGGGAGCTCTCCCTGGGGTCGTAGTCGTAGAGGGCCACCATCCTCCGGGTGGTCAGCGGCTGCTGCCGGCCCCCGCGCCGGCCCCCACGCTCTGGGAGGGGAGAGAGAGAGAGAGAGAGAGAGAGAGGGGTACTGCCACGGGTACTGCCATGGGCACTGCCAGGGGCACTGTAGTTACTGCCACAGGCACTGCAGTTACTGCCATGGGCACTGCCACGGGCACTCAGGTGTGCATACAGGTACTCAGGTATGGACACAGGTACTGCAGGTACTGCCACGGGCACTCAGGTGTGCATACAGGTACTGCAGGTATGGCCACAGACACTCAGGTATGGACACAGGTACTGCAGGTGGTGATAAAGGTACTCAGTTATTGATAAATGCACTGCAGTTATTGATAAATGCACTGCAGTTATTGATAAATGCTCTGCAGCTATTGATAAATGCACTGCAGTTATTGATAAATGCTCTGCAGTTATTGATAAATGCACTGCAGTTATTGATAAATGCACTGCAGTTATTGATAAATGCTCTGCAGCTATTGATAAATGCTCTGCAGTTATTGATAAATGCTCTGCAGCTATTGATAAATGCTCTGCAGTTATTGATAAATGCTCTGCAGTTATTGATAAATGCACTGCAGTTATTGATAAATGCTCTCCAGCTATTGATAAATGCACTCCAGCTATTGATAAATGCACTGCAGTTATTGATAAATGCACTGCAGTTATTGATAAATGCACTGCAGTTATTGATAAATGCTCTGCAGTTATTGATAAATGCACTGCAGTTATTGATAAATGCTCTCCAGCTATTGATAAATGCACGGCAGTTATTGATAAATGCACTGCAGCTATTGATAAATGCTCTGCAGCTATTGATAAATGCACTCCAGCTATTGATAAATGCACTCCAGCTATTGCCACAGCACAGCCCTCTGCAGCTGCTGCTCACAGCCTCCCCAGCAGAGCAGGAGCAGCGTGGGCACCTCCCTGGCACAGGGAAAGCCACAGTGGCACAGGTAAAGGTGTGCCCCACACACAGCTCAGACAATAACCAGCTGTGGCCTGGCTCTCTCTGTTCTGAGGCACAGAACCCCCAGCTCACTGTGCCCAGCAGGCTCCACAGCTCAGGGACTGTGCTCTGGGCCCAGAAATATTCCAGGACACAGCTTCTTATTCATTTGTTTTTAATCAGGAAAGAAAGCAACAAGTGGAGTGGTGGAGCTGCAGGTCCCCACTTGCAGCAATTGCTGACACCAGGGTTAAACACTAGCTGTATAAAATCATCCAGACACTGGCACAGGATGTGTCCCCTGGGGCAGGAAAAGACTGCAAAGTGTGGGTGCATCTGCATAAAACCAGGAGGCAACTGCAGCCAAGCTCAGAGCCAGGAGTCTGAAGGAAAATGTCTGTATTTCCCCTTACCTATTTTCTCAATTGGAGTGTTCAAGGGAAGGAAACCTTGTTTAAGGAGCTGATCCATCATCTCTTCATCATCTGCCTGTATCTCAGAGACCATGTTGCAGGGGATGAGGCCAACTCTTGCACAGGTCTCCCCACGGTAAAACCCATCAGCATCCTTGTCCCCATAAACCTGGAGTTCAAAGAAGAATCACGTTGGTCAGAAAGGTTTTAGCATTGAGGAAGCATTTGGAAAATGCAGCAGCTCTGCTCTGGTTCGACCCCAGCACTTGTGGGCTCTCTGCAGCAAAGATCCTCCTGCAGGGCTTGGGCCAGTGGCACAGGGAGCTCCAGAGCCACAGCCCTGGACTTCACCTAAATCTTGAATAAAACCTGGCCTTGACTATCTACAGCGACTTCAAGATTTTTGTGATCGTTTTTAAGCCCTTGGCACCAGATATTAATTGCCAGGTCCAGTGAGATTTACAGCCTGAACCTCTGAAGGAAAAGCCCCTGGGTTCTGACCACACGGGCACTTTGCCCCAAAGGAGAGCCTGTAAAATGCTGTGGGAATTTTGGTAAAATGTTGTGGGGTTTTTGGTAAAATGTTGTGGGGTTTTTGGTAAAATGTCGTGGGGGTTTTGGTAAAATGTCGTGGGGGTTTTGGTAAAATGTTGTGGGGTTTTTTGTAAAATGTTGTGGGATTTTTGGTAAAATGTCATGGGTTTTTTGGTAAAATGTCATGGGTTTTTTGGTAAAATGTCATGGGTTTTTTTGTAAAATGTTATGGGTTTTTTGGTAAAATGTTGTGGGGTTTTGGTAAAATGTGGGATTTTTTTGTAAAATGTCGTGGGTTTTTGTAAAATATTGTGGGTTTTTTTGTAAATTGTTGTGGGGTTTTTGGTAAAATGTTGTGGGATTTTTTTGTAAAATGTTGTGGGTTTTTGTAAAATGTTGTGGGATTTTTTTGTAAAATGTTGTGGTTTTTTGGTAAAATGTTGAGGTTTCCTGTGGTCTCAGGCCTCACCTTAATGATCTGTCCCTCCTTAAAGGGCAGCTCCTCCTCTGCAGCATCGGGGTTGGGGGACATGGTCAGTGGGTCGTAGTCAAAAAGTGCAACAAATATTCGAGTGGAAAGGTCTTCTGTGCCAGGGTCTGTCTCAGACTCCTCATAAATGTCTGGGGAAAGACGGTCATGGCCACCGTAGCCATCTGTGACAGCAAATTCAGGAAAGAACAATTCAGCAACACAGGCTGGCCCCACCACCCAACTCTCCCAGTTAATACCTGAAACGTGTTTGGCATTTCAGTGAAAAACACCCAAAGCTCACTGCACGTCCTATAAAGCTCGGTGGGTTTCTGTGTTTTGTTTTTTAATTAATAAGCTGTTATTTTAAAAAAAGCTTCTAAAGCCTGCACTGGAAGCTGGGCTGATCTCCTGGAGCAGAGTGACATTTGCACAGCTCAGGTAGGAAAGCCACGTTTGTTAGGTTTGCAAGAGTTTGCCATGAATTGATGAAAAAATAGCCAAGAGAATGGCAGGTGGGCACAACAGGATGGCTGGTGGGTGGCAGGATGGCACTGGGGGAGGCCTGGGTGCCACAGGGACTTCACTGGCCAGGAAGGAACCTGCCAGAGGTGAGACCCAGGTGAGTGTGAGCTGAACCAATCTCCCTGGGTGCCACACTGATCTCACTGACCATGAGGGAACCTGCCAGAGGTGAGACCCAGGTGAGTGTGAGCTGAACCAATCTCCCTGGGTGCCACACTGATCTCACTGACCCTAAGGGAACCTGCCAGAGGTGAGACCCAGGTGAGTGTGAGCTGAACCAATCTCCCTGGTGCCACAGGGATCTCACTGGCCATGAGGGAACCTGCCAGCAGATTCCCTCTGAGGTGAGACCCAGGTGAGTGTGAGCTGAACCAATCTCCCTGGTGCCACAGGGATCTCACTGGCCATGAGGGAACCTGCCAGCAGATTCCCTCTGAGGTGAGACCCAGGTGAGTGTGAGCTGACACAATCTCAGCAGCCCCTGAGGGGAAGCCAAGGCTCCCAGCAGTGCCAGGAGCTGCCCTCACCCCCTGGCAGCCCCAGCTCGTCCAGCAGAGCTGCCTGCAGCCCATCTCACCCCTGTGAAGCAGGAGCAGCCTGGCTCACTCCAGAGCCTGCTGCTGGCCTTGAGGCTCTCCTCCCCAGCTCTGAGCTGCCAAGAACAGCAGTGCACCGCTCTGCCACTGACCAATGGAGGGGACCAGCAGGGGCCGAGACCTGTGTGCCACTGCACTGCCATGGGAGGACCTTCTCCCCGCCTGCTCCACCCTGTCGGGCCGTCCTGCCGAGGCTGGGTTACCTAAAAGCTGGAAAACAACAACAGAAAGAACAGGCTGGTCAGTTCCAGGCGTGGACATGGCGCTCACACGGCCGGACACGCCTCGGGTCAGGCACAATTGGAAGCACAAGCTCTAAAGGCAACTAAACTTAGTTTTTAACTGAAAGGTTAGCTGAAAAGTGAGCACTGCTGCCTGGCAAACCTGCAAAAGAAAAGAAATGGTTCCCTGGTTTATGGCAGAGCTTTGTAAACCAGCAGTCGCACGTCAGAACGAAAAGAAAAGAAAAGAATAATTTTTGAAATATTCTTTTGCCTTTGTTGTTGCGGCTAAGGTGGCCTTAGAGTGTCCTGAAGAGTGGCATGGGCAGGCTGAGAGCTGGGCAGGTGGGGCTGCCCTGGCAGCCTGGCACACCTGGCAGTGCCAGCCCTGGAGGTGCGGCTGGGCAGCAGGGAGGGAGCCAGGGCACTCTGGTGGCCCTGGGCATTGCTGGTGACCCTGGGCACTGCTCTGGGTGGCCCTGGGCACAGCTGGTGGCCCTGGACACTGCTCCTGGTGGCCCTGGGCACTGCTCCTGGTGGCCCTGGGCCCTCTGGTCCTGGCCTGGCAGGGCTGCAGGGTGAGGGCAGAGCAGGAGGGCTGCAGACCCCACCTGGGCACAGCTGGCTCTGCTGCCTGGGCACTGCAGGGGCTGTGGGAGCTCTCCAGAGCCTGTCCTGCTGTCACTGGCACCAGCACAGCCTGGTCACCACTTCGGCTGGCAGGAACTGTGGGGTCACTCCAGCCTGAGCTGGGAGGCTCCAGGAGCAGCAGCTGAGCCCTGTCCTGGTGTGGAACACGTCAGGAAGGAGTCAGGATGGAGTGTGCAAGCAGGGCTGGCTCTGCTCTCTCTGGAACACATCTGGATGGAGTGTGCACCCTGGGGTGCTGCAGGCACAGCTGGCTCTGCTCCCTGTGGAACACATCTGGATGGAGTGTGCACCCTGGGGTGCTGCAGGCAGGGCTGGCTCTGCTCTCTCTGGAACACATCTGGATGGAGTGTGCACCCTGGGTGCTGCAGGCAGGGCTGGCTCTGCTCTCTGTCTGGAACACATCTGGATGGAGTGTGCACCCTGGGGTGCTGCAGGCACAGCTGGCTCTGCTCCCTGTGGAACACATCTGGATGGAGTGTGCACCCTGGGGTGCTGCAGGCACAGCTGGCTCTGCTCCCTGTGGAACACATCTGGATGGAGTGTGCACCCTGGGGTGCTGCATGCACGGCTGGCTCTGCTCCCTGTGGAACACATCTGGATGGAGTGTGCACCCTGGGGTGCTGCAGGCAGAGCTGGCTCTGCTCCCTGTGAACACATCTGGATGGAGTGTGCACCCTGGGTGCTGCATGCACAGCTGGCTCTGCTCTCTGTGGAACACATCTGGATGGAGTGTGCACCCGGGGTGGCAGGCAGGCTTGCTCCTGGACACTGGATGGTGTGCACCCTGGGGCTGAGCAGCTGGCTCTGCTCCTGTGGAACACATCTGGATGGAGTGTGCACCCTGGGTGCTGCGGCAGGCTGGCTCTGCTCCTGTGGAACACATCTGGATGGAGTGTGCACCCTGGGGTGCTGCAGGCAGGGCTGGCTCTGCTCCCTGTGGAACACATCTGGATGGAGTGTGCACCCTGGGGTGCTGCAGGCACAGCTGGCTCTGCTCCCTGTGGAACACATCTGGATGGAGTGTGCACCCTGGGGTGCTGCAGGCAGAGCTGGCTCTGCTCCCTGTGGAACACATCTGGATGGAGTGTGCACCCTGGGTGCTGCAGGCACAGCTGGCTCTGCTCTCTGTGGAACACATCTGGATGGAGTGTGCACCCTGGGTGCTGCAGGCAGAGCTGGCTCTGCTCCCTGTGGAACACATCTGGATGGAGTGTGCACCCTGGGGTGCTGCAGGCAGAGCTGGCTCTGCTCTCTCTGGAACACATCTGGGTGGAGTGTGCACCCTGGGTGCTGCAGGCAGAGCTGGCTCTGCTCCCTGTGGAACACATCTGGATGGAGTGTGCACCCTGGGTGCTGCAGGCAGAGCTGGCTCTGCTCCCTGTGGAACACATCTGGATGGAGTGTGCACCCTGGGGTGCTGCAGGCACAGCTGGCTCTGCTCTCTCTGGAACACATCTGGATGGAGTGTGCACCCTGGGGTGCTGCAGGCAGAGCTGGCTCTGCTGCCTGTGAACACATCTGGATGGAGTGTGCACCCTGGGTGCTGCAGGCAGAGCTGGCTCTGCTCCCTGTGGAACACATCTGGATGGAGTGTGCACCCTGGGTGCTGCAGGCAGAGGGGGCAGAGCTGGCTCTGCTCCCTGTGAACACATCTGGATGGAGTGTGCACCCTGGGTGCTGCAGGCAGAGGGGGCAGAGCTGGCTCTGCTCTCTGGGGCTGTGTCCCTCACACCTGGAGGCTCCTCTGGACATGAGTGGGCAGAAATGCAAACGGGCACGGTGGTGCAGAGCTTCCCTGGCGGGTGTGGGTGGCCCTGGGCTCCCCTGGCAGCAGCTCTGTGCCTGCATTCTCTGCAGAGATGCAGTCTGCAACTCCAAAGGCAAGAAGAGATGGTCTGACAAGGACGGCAGCGTGGGGACAGCGCGGAGATAAGGCAGAAAATGGAAATGATGAAGCTGTGACTCCATAAATCTGGGTCACTGTCACACTGGGGCAGAATCTTGAATCTTGTCTTGAGATGTTCCATGATAAAGAGCGTATCCTGAAAATTCTGGGAATGAGATGAATAAAAACAACACGATGAAATGAATGCCTTGACAATAATAAAAAAAAATATTAAAAATATGGATGAAGCATTTCTCCAGTTCAAAATGCAGCTCGGTTTTGTTGGTTTTTGGTTTTGGTTTTTTTTTTTTTTTAGAGCAACATTCAGATGGGCAAAATAAAGAAAAGCAGTCTTTTGGAAAAATTATAGTTCAGCTAACCCTTAATTAAAATTTAGATTCAGTTGTCCTTTAATAAAAGCAGCCATTATTGTAATTTGTTTGGGGGGAAAATCATTGCAAAGCAAATTAATCTGATTTCAGCATGACACAAAAGAGGACCATAAATGAAAATGCACGGTAATAAACCAAAGTGGATGGGGAAGAAAAAGAAATGGGGGGAAAATGTAGCAGATGGGTCCAAAGGACAGACTTTAAAAATCAATTTGGGGGAAAAAAAAAAGAAAAAAAGAACAACAAAAAAAAAAGGAACAAAAATTAAAGAGAATAAAGAAAAGAGACTGATTCGGCAAGCAGATGTTAGAAGGAAGATACTTCACACACCAGAGAGTCTTGTGCATCTCTGAGGGATGGCTGAGCAAGGCCAGCCCCAGGCTCGGCTGCTCTGGGGGGGCTCTTCCAGCCCCGCTGGGCTCTGCGGCCCCGCCGAGCCCCGGGCAGCTCCTCCCCGGGCTCCCCGAGCTCCCCGAGCTCCCCGAGATCCTCCTCGATGCTGCTCTGCCGGGTCAGCGTCCTCCTGCGGGCCAGCAGCGGCCGCGGGCCCCGCCGGCACGGACAGGGCTGGGGCTCCAGGGCGGCTCTGGCAGCCAGCCTGGACTGCTCTTCATCACTGCCCCTTTGGGGTCTGAAACTGGGCCTGGGCTCCTCTTCCTCACTGCCACCCCTGTGTCTGAAACTGGGCTGGGACCGCTCTTCATCACTGCTCCACTGGGGTCTGAAACTGGGCTGGGACTCCTCTTCCTCACTGCCCCTTTGGGCTCTGGCAGCGAACCCGAGGGGCTCTTCCTCACTGCCCCGCTGGGGTCTGAAACTGGGCCGGGACTCCTCTTCCTCACTGCCCCTTTGGGCTCTGGCAGTGAACCTGGACCGCTCTTCATCACCGCTCCACTGGGGTCTGAAACTGGGCCGGGGCCGCTCTTCATCGCTGCCCCTTTGGGCTCTGACACCACGCCAGGACCGCTCTTCATCGCTGCCCCACTGGGCTCTGACAGCGTGCCGGGGCTCCTCTTCCTCACTGCCCCACTGGGCTCTGACAGCATGCCGGGGCTCCTCTTCCTCACTGCCCCACTGGGGTCTGACAGCGTGCCGGGGCTCCTCTTCCTCACTGCCCCACTGGGGTCTAAAACTGCGCTGGGACCGCTCTTCATCGCTGCTCCTTTGGGGTCTGCCACCAAACCAGGACTGCTCTTCCTCACTGCCACTCCTGTGTCTAAAACTGTGCCGGGACTCCTCTTCATCGCTGCCCCTCCTGTGTCTGCCACCCAGCCAGGGCTGCTCTTCATCGCTGCCCCACTGGGCTCTGGCACTGTGCCGGGGCTCCTCCTCCTCGCTGCCGCAGTCCAGCCCGCTGTCGGGGCTGCGGGACAGGCCCTGGCTGCCTTTGCCTCCTCTCTCCTCCAGCTCCTGCAGCCCTGGCACTGCCCTGGCCCTGGGCTGCTGCTCTTGGTGGCAGCAGGGCCTGCGAGCTCTGGGGCCTCTAGCTATTCTGGGGTTCTTTCTATAGGGCATACCTAAACCCTGCTTGTACAGCACTTCAGGGTATTCACCGTCCTCTTCAGCCACTTCTGGAATACTGAAAAGCCTTTTACTGTGCCGTGTCTGCTGGGGAAAGCCAGGCTGTTCCACAAAAGTGGCTTCAGTGGTCTTATTCTTATTGTACTCCTTAAGAGTATGTCATGTTAAAAACCAGACAGGGAACAAAGAGTGTGTGACAAAAATAAAATGGGAGGGAAGAGGGAGAAAAGAAAAATAAAGACAGAATTAGTTTTAGAGCAATGGCAAACGTAAGACATGCAGCTTATATTATGGAAAGGATGTCATGCTTTGAATGAGGATCTGTGGAAAATAAAGACGTGGCTCAGAAGTTGCTGGGTGCCAGGTACAACATGAGAGGTCAGCACAAACAACCGAGGGATGCTCTTGGCAAGAATAAACTCATGCATTCGAAATGGAGTCATGGGAGCCACGCAGAGGGTCCAGCATGGTGGGTGAGGATGGCACTAAAACTCCTCCCTTGCCCCGTGCCAAGCTGCCATCTGATTGTCCCTGAACCAGAACCCACAGCTGAGAATGACAGCTCTGCCCTAGCCAGCTCGCTCTGCATCTCCTAAGGCTTCCTATGTGAGCAGCAAATCTCTCCAGCCTCCTGTCAGAGGAGAGCTATCCCACAGCCATCCTTAAAGGAGCTCTGGTCTCCTTCCCAAAATTCTAAACAACCTGCACCATTTTTACAGCTTGGCTTCCAGGGAAAGCCCCCAGGGACAGAGCTGCTCCCTGGTGTCACCTGGTCTGCACTGCCACCAAACCTCACCAGGACCTGGCGCCTGCTTCATAAACCAGGGCTTGGCCCTCAGCCCAACACAAGTCTCTGTTTGTGCCAGAGGCAGGTAAGAACTGCCCCAGCCCAGGTAAAACAGCGTTCTGGACACGCAGGTACATCCAGCAACTCCCCAATTCCATTTCCAGAGCACTGACCAAGAACCTGGAGCGCCCTGGCCCTGGCGAGGGAAGGGAGCACAGGGCAGGGGAGCTGGCTCTGGCAGCCAGGATTACTGATTCAGAGATCATCTCTCCTTGTGCCTAATGCCCGGATCAGGGGCACCTCGGGGCTCAGAATCACAACAGATCCTCCCGGAGGTGTCAGCACACCTCTCGTCCCTCTGGGCACTCCAACCTTCGGACCTCGGCCCCTTCCAGGCACAGGGAACTTTCCAAGTCACCTCAGACTGTGCCACCTACTTTCCTTTGTTGTTAAAATGTGTGTAACACCTGTGAAACTCGAGATAAAGCGCCACAGAAGTGAGAAAAAGATCAGTAAGTGTGAACTACATCAAGAGAAGCCTGCAAAGCTCAGCAGGTCAAAATCGATTTCCCACACCAGTAAAGGCTCTGGAACTTTCTCAGCATCCACACTGGTAATACCAGCTGAAATCCAAGGAGTAAATACACCTTCTGATGCATAAAGAGCAGTCTGGGCATTATTCTTTTGGCCAGGGGAAGGGGATCAACAGGCATGCAGAAGGATTTTGGTTTCAGCCTTCCTCTGGTGCAGCAACACAAACACTGGTGGTAATTTCTTCCTTTGAAAAAGAACCTGTCTCACTGCAGACAGCGTCAGAATAAAGGACTGGATTCACAGCACATGAAAGCAGTCATGGCAATGGTCAGAGTTCTTGTATGCACGACAAAGCAGTTCTGATTTTAGTTAAATAACAATCTACTGAGGAAAAAGTTAACCTTGGGTCTGTGCTTTCTAAGAAAACCCAGCTTGTGTACTTACTACACACATAGAAAGCAAATACAATTCACATGTACAAACACAATATGGCAAATACAGATTGAGTACTGGCTGTGCTCAGGGTTCTGCATTTGCTTTAGTTGTTGTTCTGCAGTTTCTTTCACGATGAATGTTCCTGCACTAAAGCAATATTTCTGGAACATATTTCCTGCTCTCTCTGGTGACTCCCTAGAATTCAGAGCACAAGGAGTTCAGATAAAGCAGGGATCAAACAAAGCTGGAACAATTCCCTTTCTCACAGGGTCAGGGTTATGGCACTAGCCCTGGCTACACGGACAAATCACAGGAAAAACACAAGTGGCTTTGTGAGTCTTTACAGACTCCTTGCTCAGAAACAACTCATTTTTCGGGGTGGCACATGCAGTGCGTCTTCACAGAGACAGGGAAGGCCCCCAGATGCAGGAATTGCAAGGGCAACAATCACAGACAGGAAAACAGTCCATTAGTTCAAGGTTTATCTGTCAAACAATGGAAAATCTAAGGTAAGAAATGCACTAAGGCAGCCCAGCTCTGCCCCCTGGCACAGAGTGGGCTTTAGTGCCTGCAGGCTCTGGGGGGCTGCAGGCAGCACCCAGGGGTGCCCAGGGGTGCCCAGGCTCTGGGGGGCTGCAGGCAGCACCCAGGGGTGCCCAGGCTCTGGGGGGGCTGCAGGCAGCACCCAGGGGTGCCCAGGCTCTGGGGGGGCTGCAGGCAGCACCCAGGGGTGCCCAGGCTCTGGGGGGCTGCAGGAGCTTTCAGGCAGCACCCAGGGGTGCCCAGGCTCTGGGGGGCTGCAGGAGCTTTCAGGCAGCACCCAGGGGTGCCCAGGCTCTGGGGGGCTGCTGGCAGCACCCAGGGGTGCCCAGGCTCTGGGGGGCTGCAGGAGCTTTCAGGCAGCACCCAGGGGTGCCCAGGCTCTGGGGGGCTGCTGGCAGCACCCAGGGGTGCCCAGGGGTGCCCAGGCTCACCTTGAGCGCGCCGTGCGAGCCGAGGCTCAGGCGCCGCCGGCCGCCCTCCTCCAGCTGCATCTCGGAGTAGAGCTCCTCCTCATCCTCCTCCAGGATGTCGGACAGGTCCGAGCCCCGGCTGCTCTCGGTGTGGTACTCGTCCCCCAGGCAGTAGTGAGCCTGAGAGGGCACAGAAAGCTCTGCTGGGGCTGCTCCTCCTGCCCAGCCCCAGCAGCCAGGCCCAGGCTCTGCTCTGCTGGAGCTGGGAATTCTGTCCCGTGCAAATTCCGTTTGCCCACTTATCATTGTAATTCAAGAAATCCACTCTCAATCCCTGTGGAAACTCTGTTTTGCCCATTCTGTTTTGCTCTGCTGGAGACACCCCACGGAAATTCTGTTTTGCCCATTTATCACCGTAACTCAAGGAATCCACCCCCAATCCCAGGTGGTACAACCAAGGACCTCTCCGTTCCCAGCACCAAATCCAGTTTTAGCCTTGATCAAACTCCCCTCATTAAAGAGGTCCCTCATGCATCAATGCTCTTGCTGACCAAACTGCAAAAGCCTGAGGATAATTCACATATCATCTGCCCTTTGCAGCTGTTTGTTACACCACACCATCATTTAAAAGTGGTCAGCATTTAATTCCTGCAGCATATTACCACCATGGTGGACCCTCAACACAGGAAGTCAGGTCTTTGACTAAAGTTTTCCAAACTATGCCAAGACATAAAAAAAATTTCTCTTTTCCAGACTTTACATCTCTTTTGAAAGTAATGAAAAAAAATCATTTAATATTTGCTTTCAGTGGGATCAGACTGAAAGCTGTTTGGTTGTGCAAAACACAAAGAACAGGAGCATCCCTGCCCACGGCTCAGCCTGACCTGTGTCACCACCTGTGTCACCTGTGTCACAGCCTGTCCCCAGTGTCCCCAGCTCAGGCACAGCCCTGGGAGTGCCCTGGCAGAGCTGGCCTGCAGGAACCCCTGTGTTCCTGCTGAGCCCCTGGCACAGCAGCCAAGCCAGGCCCCTCACCTGCTTGCCAAGCTCTGACTCCTTCAGGAACTCATCCACCGAGGCTCCCCTGCG
Organism: Serinus canaria; assembly: GCF_022539315.1. Classification (NCBI taxonomy): domain Eukaryota; kingdom Metazoa; phylum Chordata; class Aves; order Passeriformes; family Fringillidae; genus Serinus; species Serinus canaria. Next base: position 13,509,050 of record NC_066329.1, read on the forward strand.
CTTCACCCTGGGGGAGTCGTAGCCATCCTCCTCTTCCTCCTCGTCCGAGTACGGGGCTGCGCTGCTCCTCTCGCTGAAAACGCTCCTCCTCTCCATCTGAGGGACAGCACGGGGACACTGGGGACACTGGGGACACTGGAGACACTGCTCTGCACCCACAAACACAAACACTCCTCCTCTCCGTCTGAGGGACAGCACGGGGACACTGGGGACACTGGGGACACTGGGGACACGGGGGACACTGTCCTGCACCCACAAACACAAACACTCCTCCTCTCCATCTGAGGGACAGCACAGGGACACTGGGGACACTGGGGACACTGTCCTGCACCCACAAACACAAACACTCCTCCTCTCCATCTGAGGGATAGCACAGGGACACTGGGGACACTGGGGACACTGGGGACACTGCCCTGCACACAGCCCAGCCCAGAGGAGCCCAGTGGTGCCACAGAGCCCAGCCCAGCCCAGAGGAGCCCAGTGATGCCACAGAGCCCAGCCCAGCCCAGAGGAGCCCAGTGATGCCACAGAGCCCAGCCCTGCCCAGAGGAGCCCAGCAGGAGTTTGCCTTTACCCTGTGGCTCTCTGCCACCCTCTGTGCAGCTTCTCTTGCCATGGCTTTGGCGACGGTGTTGGGGACCGGAGCGCCTTGGGGCTGGGGCAGGATTCTGTTGGGGGACGGAGACCTCCTGCCCTGGAGGTGGCCGTGGAAGGTGGGTGGCTCCAGCATGTGTCCGTGCACGGGGGACAGCGAGCGAGTCTGCTCCCAGGACTCATCCCGTCGGAAATGCGGGCCGAAATGTTCTTCTTTGGTTTCTGGGGCTCCGGCACTTGCTAATGGCTTCGATTTGGGAGCGGTCCTGGGGTGGGGGGACGGAGGCACCAGGAGGTCGGGGGGGATGGCAGCGGGAGCAGAGTCCAGGGACTCGCCCTGGGCAGAGAGCGTCCGCACGGAGAGCTCGCGGGCGTCCAGGGCGCGCAGCCGGGCCAGCTCCAGCGCCGTGCCCTCCGCAGCTGGCAGTGCCACCTCGGCCACCTGCGGGCACACGGACAGCCCTGAGCCCCACCGCCGTTCAGTGGTGGTGTGCTCTGCCTCACCCCTGGGAGATGGACGGCTTATCCCAGGCCTGTGATCCTCCAGGGAGGATCATGGATCTGGAATCCCACAGGGCTTATTCTGCACCCACCCTGGATCTCCCTGTTAAGCTGTGCCAGGCAGACCAGGCTCTCTCTTGGCCTTTTTCTCCCCCTCTCCCTCCCTCCCCCTTCTCCCTCAGAAACCATGCTGCTCCCAGGGCTGGGACCCCCAGTAATTAGCACCCTCATCTAATTAGCACCACAGAAGCCATATGGAGTCTCCTTGCCTGCCTGCTGCTACCAGGGAACACAAAGCTTAAGGGGGCTCTCCAGGGATCCCCTAAACGAACTGCTACACTCAGCCACCTGCTGCCCTCCCCCAGCCCCCCGGGCACAGCCCCCAGGATCTCCAGAGCCCCCCGGGCACAGCCCCCAGGCTCCCCAGAGCCCCCCGGGCACAGCCCCCAGGCCCCCCAGAGCCCCCCGGGCACAGCCCCCAGGATCTCCAGAGCCCCCCGGGCACAGCCCCCAGGCCCCCCAGAGCCCCCCGGGCACAGCCCCCAGACTCTCCAGGCACAGCCCCCCGACTCTCCAGGCACAGCCCCCAGACTCCCCAGAGCCCTCCCCAGGGTACAGCTGAGAAGCCTCAGAGAAAAAGGAAAACCAATAATTATCTCATCTGCTTCTCCTGTGTTTTGCTGCTTTGGAATGTGGTTGGAGATCGTTTCTCCAACAGGTGAATTGTTTTGACTTAATGACCAATCACAGCTGGGCTGTGTGGGGACTCTGGAGAGAGTCAGGAGGTTTTCATTATTATCTTTTAGCCTTCTGTCTGCATCCTTTCTCTATTCTTTAGTACAGTTTAGAGTTTATAGTTTTATACTGCTTATCGTTTTTGTAGCATTCTTTAATAGAACATAAACAATAAATTAGCCTTGTAAGAAGATGGAGTCAGACTCCTGTTCCTCCCTGTGTGGGGACACCCAGGAAACAGCCCACGTCCCTGGCAGCTGGTGGCCCAGAGGGGACAGAGGTGGCAGGCACTCACCCGCTGCCCTTTGGCATAGACCCCGTAGCCAGTGACGCTGGCCCCGTGGGACGTGCCCGTGGCCGACAGAGCCGGGGGCTTCCAGCACACCTGGAGGGTCCCTGGCGCGCTGCCCGCCCGCACAGACACCTCCTGAGGGGGGGCTGGAGGACCTAGGAGAGATGGGACTGGTCAGACGGAGCTCAGGGCAGCGGCAGCTGGGCTCAGCGTGAAGGAAGCACAGCTGGGCTCAGGGTCCTGCCCCTCACCAACCCAACCCCACCCAGTAACCTCTGAGGGCCCTCAGTGTGGCCTAGAGGGACAGCACACCAAACACCTCCTCAATTAAAAGGCATTCAGCAGCTATAAACAGCTCTACTTGGGCCAGGAAGCCAGAGTACAAACATCACAGAGATTATTAGCTCATAAATGTTTCAGGCATGCTGCTGTGTTAATTGAAGCGCCAAGCCCTGAGCAGAGGCTGCTGCTGAGGCAGGGCTGGGCTGCAGCCACCTCTGCAGAGCAGAACACAGGGCCTGCCTGCTCTGAGATTGCTTCTCCCAGCCCACAAAACACAACCAGATCCTGCTCAGCCACCAAAAAGGCTAAAATGCCTCAGCTGTGCTCGACACGTGTGCAAACACCACACAAGAGCCCTGGCAAACTGCCAGTGCATCTCACTGGTTTGCTGCCTCTGAATTTCCTCCAGTGGACACGGAAATGAAATCGTGGTCACGTTCAGGACAGCACAGACACAACAGGCAGGTTTTGCTCACACCACCCCTGCATCTATAAAGTATTTTTATCTTGCAAGCTGAGAGTATGCAAATTGACCTAATGCTATTCTTGGCCAAGAGAGATTTTGGTTCAGGATTGGATTTCAGCTTTCCTGGCCGTGGCATTTCACTGACAGCCAGCACTCCCAATGCAGCAAGGCTGCTCAGCTTACAGAAAGAATGCATCTGATCCAGCCCAGCACCCTGCCAGTGACAATGACATCAATCTGCTCCTGCAGGGGACGTCACCTCCTTCCATCCTCCCACGAGGAAACGATCCCCGGGGTGTGTGTCTGGCCCTTCCCAGGCTGTGCAGAGCCAGGTTTAACCAACTGCACTGCCCGAGGCTCAGCACAGCTCCTGCTTCCTCCCATCATTACAGGGAAATGATTCCTGGGGATTTTCAATGGCCTCGGTCATCAGCATAAAATGTTTGTTTTGCAGTTCTGCTGCACTTGGCTCCTGACGGGGCTTTTTACATAAATTAGCTCCAAGAAGTGCAGCAGCCCCACTGGTCCTGATCCTGTGCTTATTCCTATTTTTAGAGCTGAGTGCCCAAGAGAGAACCCTTGTGTTTTCATGTGAGCAATTCCACTGCCTTGACGAATCGAGATGAGCTCAACTGCACGACACTCTGTGATGGCAACTCCCATCCCTGACTCCAAATTCATCTTTTCCTCTGCCCCAGTGACTCTGCAATCAGGCATCAGCCTCTAACCACCCCTCCAGCTGCTGCTCTGTTCCCTCTGCACAGCAGTGAAAAGCTGGCTTGTTTCTCTAGAAGTGCTCCCAGTGGGGAAGGTTCTGGGAGCTCTGGCTCCCAAAGCTGAGGCTCCACTGCACCTCAGCTCTCAGCAGAGAGCAGCTCTGAGCTGCTCAGCAGGCTCCACAGCTGGAGGGAGGTACAGCATGGGACGTGCTTGGCCTGGAAAACCCTCACTCAAAAGGCCTTTCCTAAAGAGCACAGCTGAAACAAGTTCAGGCCAGCACCCAGGCAGTGCCCCCCACCTGCCCAGGACCCATCCCAGGTGTGAAATGCCCTCCCCTCCCTGCACCCTGCACTGCCACCTGCCACTGAGCGAGCCCAGGCTGAAGAGGAGTGTGGGAGCTGAGCACATTCCCCCTGGAGCTGGGCTGGCACCCAGACAGGAGGCACAGGAGCTTCCCTGCCCCTGCTGCCAGCCCTGCTGCCCTCCCTGGCTCCTCTCCTCACTCAGCCAGGGAGGGAGCAGGATGGATTCCTGCCTGGATCACACCTGCAGGCTGGGAGGGAGCAGGATGGATTCCTGTCTGCAGGATGGATTCCTGCCCATGCTGGATCACACCTGCAGGCTGGGAGGGAGCAGGATGGATTCCTGTCCTGTGCAGGATGGATTCCTGCCCATGCTGGATCACACCTGCAGGCTGGGAGGGAGCAGGATGGATTCCTGTCCTGTGCTGGATGGATTCCTGCCCCATGCTGGATGGATTCCTGCCTGGATCACACCTGCAGGCAGGGAGCAAACCCAGCTCAGAGTGCTGCTGATGCTTCACCTGCCAGGGGCCACTCGTACCTGAGCGTCCCTTCAGAGGCACCCAGGGTCTGAGAGGCTGAATCTCTGAGGGGTCTCATGCTTGGCCATGATTAGATGACCATGGGTAGGTGAATATAAGGAAAGATACTCGGATTTTTTCAGGGGCTGCCACACACCCCCAAAATGATGAGATTACCCTTCTAATCCACTGCTGTATTTCTGCTCTAGTTTTCAACACTGCTTCAATGCTCCTGAATAATGGCAAATGACTGACAACACTTACCAACACTCCTAATGCAAAAGCCAGGTGGGAAAAGACCTCAGACTCTCCAAAACACACTGAATCTGTTGGCTTTACAAATTCAAATTGCACAATGAAGTTAATTACACCTTCACAACCAAAATGCACTTGCATTCCCTAAATGCTGTGTAGGTTAAAGTATTTTATCTGGTATTTTCAGAGAAATTCAGCTGAAGAGTTTTGGGGGAGGGAGGAAAATCAAACCTGCTGGCAACGTAGAAAATTCCACAAAGGCTTCCTTCTTCTCTCGCTGCTCCAAGGGAAGCTGCCAGGGCATCTGGTGGGGCTTTGCCATGACCTTCACCTTGTAGGCCATGTTGGGCTTCAAATTAAAAAAATGGTACTTGTAGCTAGCAGCCTTGACAATGTCAAACTCCTCCTCGTTCAGGAAGATGACGTGGCTGTAGTTGCTGTTAGTGGGGAGCCAGGAGAGCTCGGCAGAGATCTGGGTGATGTTGTCCACGCGCAGGTTGGAGGGGGCCACGATGACGTCCTTGCCCACCAGCAAGGTGCACTGCAGCTCGTCGGAGCTGCCCTTGCTGGTGATGCTCTGGATGGAGATCCTGTAGGTGCAGGTGGAGGTGTTGAGCTTCTCTATCAGGGCTTTGGTCCTGCTGCCCAGGGCGATGTTCATCCTGACCTCCTTGTCCACCAGCACGTTGTAGCTGCTGACGGTTCCCCAGCCGGGCGGCACCAGGGGCGGCTCCCAGCCCACAATGACACTTTTGGCCAGCTGCTTGATGAGGGTGATTTTCCTGGGGTAAGGCACAATGTCTTCTCCGATCTCGTCGATGTTGAGGTCCAGGGTGCCCGCGCCGTTGCTGAGCACGCTGCCGGGCTCCGGCTGGCCCGGGGGGCTGAGCTCCAGCTCTCCCTCCAGGGCGGCCCCCGCCCGGTTCAGCACGTTCTGGTCCTCGACGCTCGACAGCCGCGCCTCGTTGTCCTGAACAAAATCCACAAAGTTCGAGGGGACCAGTCCTCTCTGTCCATCCAGCAGCTCTCCTGGAGAGAAAGAGCAAGGCCGTTAAAACCCTGAAGGAGAATCTCGGGGTCTCTGCTGCTCAGTGACCCCAAAATGTGTCACAAAGTCTCTTTTCCCAGCCCGGCGCTCGAAGGAGTCAGAGCTCTTCAGTTCTCGGTCTCAAGGTTGTTTGTTGTTCCTTATCTATAAAATTCTTTCTCCTGGCCAGCTGAGGTCTGCTCAGCAGGACAGCCCAATGCACTCTTCCTGCCCCCAGGGCTGTGTTATCTTTTTGTACTAAAAACTACATGTACAATATTTGCAATTACTTCCCAATACCCATCACCTATGTTAGACAGTGAGCTCCTACCTTAAACCAATCCAAAAGGGCCGCCATCACAGCAGAAGGTGGAGGCCAAAAGAAGAAGGAGAAAGGCTGGACACACCCAGATCCCTCCATCTTGCCCCCTGAGCCCCCATTCCAAAAACCCCAAAAATCTATTTTTTCACCCTGTGATAAATTCACTATCACTCTACTCAAACTGTCGTGGCTTGCAGATCTTCATCTAAGGCTGGTAATTTGCTCCATGGCTCATAATGAAAACCACAGGCATCCTGGGCTCTGTGCCAGGGTCTCTGAGCCCCCTGGCAGGGTCCTGGCAGTCCAGGCCAGCCAGAGGGATGTCCTGGGTTCCAAGAACACCTCCTCCATGGCACTGCCCTGGGAGTGGGCAAGATCAGGGGCAAGGGATGAGTGACAGAGCATAAACAACGTCCCTGGTTGGGAGCAGAAAAGCTTATTAAGGGAAACACCAGAACTGCCAGTAAGCTTTTTTGTCAACTTCAATCTTGCAGCAGGAAAAGCTGACACTATAAAATATTTTATAATTAGCTCTGCCTGCAAGGAGCGGCTTTGCTGGTGCAGAAACTCTTTTAATTAACACCACGATGATAAAGCTAAATTTAGCAAGCGCTTGGGGAGCAGACGGAGGAGAGAACCTGGAGCGTGCTCGGCAGAGGAGCTGACTGCAATCTGCAGGGAGGAGCAGAACTCGGGGGCTCGGGAAGCAGTACCTTCGTAGAAGCCATCCTCGTCCATGTCCCCGTACACGTAGAGGTACTTTCCTGCCGTGAGAGGGAGCTCCGCCTCTGGGTTCTCGTTGGGTCCATCGAAGGGGTTGTAGCTGTGGGCACAGGCAGAGTGCTGCTCAGCACAGGCTGCAGCTCCCCCAGGCAGGGCCTTGGCATCCCTTCGGAGACTCCTTCTGAGAGGGCCTGGGGGAGTCTGTGCCTGGCAGGTCCCTCTGCCCCCAAACCCACATCCCCTTCCTGCAGGATGCACTTAGGATCTGGGGCAGTCTGTGCCTGGCAGGTCCCTCTGCCCCTACACCCACGTCCCCTCCTGCAGGATGCACTCAGACACCTCTCACTGAGGGTCTGGGGCAGTCTGTGCCTGGGAGATCCCTCTGCCCCTAATCCCACGTCCCTTCCTGCAGGATGCACTCAGACACCTCTCACTTAGGGCTCTTGAAAAACACTGGCCACAATTCTCTTTATTTTTCAGAGGGAATTAAAGCAAACTCAGTTGTGGGGATCTTTTCCAGTCACTGTATTCAATTTTATCTTCCTTTCACACGAGTTCATTAAACTTCTACAGAGGCAAGAAGACAAAAACAGTGAGCTACATCTAACAGAAGCTTCTGAGAGACAAAAAGTACTTGTGAAGTACTTAAATCTGTATCCATCCTGAAAGAAACTGCTAGCCACTGAAATTTTTATCATTACCTGTAGCGGGCAATGCAAAGATGGACTTTCCCAGAATATCTCTGCTTTGAGGTATTGGAGTTCTGATCATTGTCCATCTGTAGGGAAGGGGAGAGAAAAAAGATACTGTGGTTACAAAAAGAGAAGAATGAACAGCTTTCCTGACAGGTGCATAAATCAGTGAACACACAATTTCAAGGAAAAAAATTAAATTCTAACATGGAGCACAACTGGTTAATTTTACTTAGAAGGGCAAAGTCCAGCGACTGAGTAAAGAAATGCTGAGTTCAGAACTGGTGCAAGTGTCAACCTCCAAACAGCTGGAAACCACAAGTATCACACAAAATATACCCCTTGCCAATCCAACCCAGTCCAACCCAACCCAATCCAACCCAATCCAATCCAATCCAACCCATCCAACCCAACCCAATCCAATCCACTCCCATCCAATCCAACCCAACCCATCCAATCCAACCCAACCCTACTCAATCCAATCCAACCCATCCAATCCAACCCAATCCAATCCATCCAACCCAATCCAATCCAACCCAACCCAATCCAATCCAACCCAACCCAATCCAACCCAATCCACTCCAATCCAATCCAACCCATCCAATCCAACCCAATCCAATCCACCATCCAATCCAACCCATCCAACCCCCAA